>NW_010146321.1:14960-44190 GCF_000699245.1 Pterocles gutturalis
TGGCAGGTTAGGCAGCTTGCCTTTGTCACCAAAGAGTAGACATTATCCTCCATTGCATGGGTAGGTGAAAAGTGGTATTCAGCCAACACTGCTGCTGTGTCACCTGGACTGGATGCTCCCTGAAGCCAATTACAAGAAGAGGATAAATTACTGATTCATCAAGTTGATGGAATTCTTTGCCACTGAAAGCTTGTGTGAGAAAATCCACGGTCATCATCAGGTATCAAACCCATAATGATGTCGCCAAGTTTCCCTTTTTTTGTAATATGTAAATTTGTTTGTCTGTTTTGAAAAGTAAATGAATCTTGCAAATATCTCTGGCATAGCCTCTAGCAAAACAAAATACTCTTGGATAAAAATAAATTCATTTTCTTATTTCTGTGATCTCTTTTAAATAAAAAAAAACCTCAAGAAACCTTCTAGAAATGTTCTACTTTCTAATAATTTAAAATAAAATGAGGATCCTAAATCTTTAAGATTTTAATCTATCATGATGAATAGTTTTGCTAGATTAGGGACAACTATCAATATTCTAAATTAAAACAAGCAGACTAAATTAGAGGCAACACATGCTAACTTTAGCAAAGACAGGGATAAAAAGATACAAACATTTGCAAGGTAATTAAGCACATTCTTAACTTTAATTATATGCCTAAGTCCCAATAAAATCAGTGAGAGTTATAGCCATACTTAAAGTTAAGTGTTTGCTTAAGGAATTGGTTGATAGGGCTGATAGAAGGTACGTAAGCACGGTTTCAGTTACTGTGGATTAACACAGATGTACTCAAGTTTACATCTCGAGTCTCAGACATCTGTCAGTTAAAGAAAACTGCTTTTTAATGGCAGTCTGGCATGCTTGAGCCTTCATTTTTAATTTATGTTATAATTCATAGTTCATAAATTATAGTTTATAAATTTATAAATTTATAATTGATAGTGCAGAATTAACTTTCAAGATATAAATATCTTAATTTTAGTTTTATGTGTTTGGGTTTTTTTTCTTAGATAATTTTTTGAAAAATGTCTCAAAAGAGGCTAAGAAAAAACTTAACTTTTTAGCCTTATTTTTGTTTTAAGGTCAGGAAAGGTTTGATCAGTTCCTCGAGATTTCACTGTCTATTACTCAAAAGTAAAATCCTTTTCCCCATTGTAGCTGTTACAAAACTATTGTGTAACTAGTATAAAAATTTGACCTCTGGTGCTTCTATTGTAGATAAAGGAAATTTTACTATAAACGACATATTTTTATTACAATAACAGAGGGTTTAATTATTTCTGTTGCAAGTCACTGTAAATGATGTGAAAAGGGAGTTAGTCACTTGGTTATTATATGACATTCCATCATATTGAAAAGTCTCCTTAAAAAAGCCGTCTGACACAGTTTGCCCTTCACTATTTCATCAATAAGTGATCACCAGAGTAAGAGAAATATAATTTATATCAACTTGATGTATTAGTGAGAAATTACCAAAGTTAGTGTACTGAGCAACTAACTGCCCTCAGCACTAAAACAGGGGCTCTGGCTCTGAGTTTCTATTTCCATCCATTGAAGCCCTGCTATAATAAAGATCCATTTACACCTGGAGTCTTCCACTATGCTACCAGCACACCAACGAAATAATCTCTTAGCTTTTTTTTTTCTTTTTTTTTAATAAGACAAATTCTCTCTGTGATAGGGTAGGGATAAGGAACCTTTTGATGGTCTCGTTTTCCAATTTCTCATTGCCATTTTTTGCATTTTTATATAAGAACTGGATATAATCTTCTGATAATGGGCTCAGTAATATACAGACAACTGTGATAACAGCTCCCACCTGACTTTTCCTCATTTAGGTCCCATGTTAAAAAGACAAGTTAAAATGCCAGAAATTTTGCGCTAGGACTGGAGAGAAGATATAATGAAGATTAACGAACGTAGGAGATATGTACAGGGGAGAGGAGGAAGCAGGAAAGGACAACACTGGGTGGAATGACCTGTGTAGGAAAACACTTAGCTAGAGAGGACAAGAACCAAGGACACAAAATCATAAAGTGATGTGTGAATTGAAGGAGAACAGAAAAGGAAATAAGTATGAGGAAAGAAAGTTTGCTGGAGAAAGGCCATTTGCTTGCAAATATTTGTGTGATACTTCTACACTATTGCAGTACAGTATGGAACACCAGTGATAATATCCCTGGTTAATAGTAAGAGCCTATCATAGTGCCTGACGATATTTCTTATAGACAGATTGCACCAAACATTGTGAATCTGTACTCCTGAGAGGTCACCAAGATTTTTCTCATCATGAATTCATTATAGAAGACCAGCATCGATGCAGATTCTCCAATGAGTTGGGGTTGAACTTTAAGTCAGAGAAAGAAGGACGTACTTCTGTACATCTACCTCATGGCAGTGGCACCATGTGGTGACCTCTCGCTCCCCAGTACCAATTTGTTCAATTCTTCACAATACTAGCACATACACATCAATATTTTCTCCTCTTACTCTAACAGTACTTAGAAGTACATGATACTAACTCCCCACTGCCAAGATGTGATATAATCATGAAACAAACTTCTGTAACTGATCTAATAACCATGCTAGGCTGTGTGGAGTTATGGGAAGAGAAAAAGAGTAGAAAAATAATTTATTCCCATCAAGGAGCAGGATAAAGCCTGGCAACGTTATTCAGAAAAAAAGTTGTGATTTATGAAGGATCTCTCAGTCCTATACCACCAAGAAACCAGTGAAACTTTAAATTGATGGTGTGAGACCAAAATTGTGTGTTGTGTTATCATTAAGTAATGACATGCAGAATTATACCTCATATCACCTTGTATTTGAGATCATCACAATCAACCGTCAGCAGCAGCATATTCTACTGAAATGGGTGAACTACCAATGGAGGCAGACATTTGCCCCACTTTACAGCTGGAGAAACGGAGGCACAGAGAGTTGTTCTTGGGCTTTTTTTAATAACTACCTGAAATAATAACTAGGGAAGTGAAAGAACTTAGAAATGAGAGTAGAATTTATAAGTACATTTCTTTTCCATGCTTTCATTTCGGATCCTCCCCTACTTGAAAGAGAACCCAAGCAGTGACTCAGGCCTCTCCCTCACCTTCATCCACAGCTCCTCTTCACACCATCCCAGCACCGTGACCTGCCTCTATAGCAAAGCTCCCCCATCTGACATTTCACAGTACTCAATGTGCTTTAAACCACATGCCTGCATTCATAGCTTTGAATAATCTTGCCACAGGTACAGAATGGAAGAAAATGAAAGAAGTGCATTAGCTCATTCATTTTCAGATTATTGGAGAATCGTTATATTAATCTTCTCATCTTTTCCTCCAACATCCTCACACATTTTCACCCTGGGGAGACATAGTCCCAGCAAGAATCTATAAATATTCCATTTACTTATGACACAGCTTAAAATTAATTTCTGGAAGCAATCAGAAATAGAGAAATCAGATTATTTAACTTCTTTTAGCAGTGATAAGAAGATGTTATCCATTAAGACACACTTTTGCACGATGTGCATATGAATCTGTAAAAAATATTATTTTAATAGCGCATTATTTAATGACCAATTACAATAGGACTCTGATAAAATATTAACAATAATAAATTAGTTCATTATTTTTCAAAGTTATTACACAAAGAATAACAATTTCTTTCAGAATGTTAGTAAAAATATACAGTTTTATCAGAAAATTAATCTTTCTTGAAGATTTGGGGGACTCAACTTGTGTGATTAAAGCTCAAAAATCTGTGTGGGACAGAAAGATGGAAACTGTCTTCATATTTATTAGAAATTCTGATTTAAGAACAATGGAAAATAAAAGGTTCACTTTATCCAGAAGAGACAAGAACAGGCACGTTGTTCTGTTCCAACTATTTCTTTCTTTCTTGTCATGGAGGAATTGCCTCACAGAAATATGGTGAACTACAACACAATTTATGCACTATCAGCTGAGCATATCAGCATAAGTAATAATCAGTTCAAACTGCAGTTATGTGGGATTTTTTTCAATGATTTTGCCACATTTGCAGTACCAAGGGTCAATACCTCTTTGTTTGAAGCATTGAGCAGCCATTATGTAACAACTACGTATCAAGCCAGGTGAAGACTGAAAAGCAGAGGGCAGTATGTGTAGCTGCTAAACCCTATGTCAGTCTTTATTTATTAAAGATTGTGGTCTCTGTGTGCATGTGACTTTGAGGAACATGCTTATATTTATCTATTAATTTCTGACTCTTCCTTATCACTGATCTCAGTAGTTTATTGGTTGGAGTCTCCCTAAAAAGATGGAAAGAGGTATACGAAATCTCCTGCTCCTAACAGGCAGGTCAATGCTGCTTACAGCATTAAGATTTTACCTGTGCAAGTAAAAATGCAGATTATGAGCCTTAGCATATTTTCCTACCACTACAAAGTTAAAATGGTGCATGATTTTATGCCTATTATTGAGAAAAATGGAAGGCAGAAAATTAACGAAAAAGTTGACCTTCCTAAACTAATATTCTAATTCCCAGCTCAAGGCCGGCATAAGGGGAATGCAGAGAAGATATTTCAAAATTGACAGTTTGCAATTTCTTTCATCTTTATGAATAGAAAATATGCATTTTGTGCTGAAAATATAAACTTTCAGAAATTTTAATGATTAAATTCTTTTTGCTAAAATATTAATTAACAGAAATGAAAATCTTTCCCACAAGCAGTTCAATTTTAACAGCTTTTCCAAGTTCAGAAAACATTTTCCTAGTTTTGTATTCTAAAAACTATTACAGATTTTCTTTTTTTGAAACAATTAACAAGTTGGAATGCAACTGAATTTCTATTTGAAACATTAAAATAAAAATTGTTTGACCTCATAATATAATTTTCCTATTACTTGTATGTCCATTGTTCTCTGAACCATGGAAATAACAAGGTCTTGTTGAAAAGTCAGTTTTTCAGTTTATACAAAAATTTAATCTCTGTTATCAGATGTAATGGATAAGATTTCAGGAATGACTAGTGATTATGTACAAACCTGCTCTGGATAAATCAGTCTGAGGTAGCTCAAGGAGAAAGACATGTCAGAATCAACATTTTCTGGAAATCAGAATTCTTTGGATTGTCTCAAGCTGAAGCTAAAGGTACTCACCACTAACAAAACTTCCCAGTGGACCTTGCCTTCCTACTTCTACATATAGACCTGTGAGTGCTGACAAAAAAATGGTCTAAAATGGGGAAGAAAACACAGATCTTGTCATTCATTGCATAAGTAGGAATCTCTTCTGTTACCATCATGCATAAATACAAAATTTTTCTGCTTAAAGTCCTAAGACAGAATAAAACTAAATGGTAAAGAGACTTTTATCCTAAATTGTAAGTGTTCTTATTTAATTTCAAATGATCACTTGCTACTCTTAAATGACTACAGAGTCCTGACCTTTAGTGAAAAGTCCATTATTCTCGTCCGTTAAGTTCTGAGTTGATTGAGCATAGTAGGCCTCTGAAAGAAGCTAATATAAAAAAAAAAAAAAAGATGCAGTGACCTGTGGAAACACTTTAAGAAAGTAGAATTAACATTGAAAAGCACTTAATAAGCACTTTATTCGAATGGAGTCTTTCACTTTTTTGTAAATCAAATAAAAACTAAATTTTAGGTATACATTTATGTTAATCCACATACAGACACGTAAACAGCTGATAGCCATGAAGGACGAGTACTGTTCTCATGTGCCACTTGCTTTTAAGGAAATTTCATTCTTAAAAAAAGTGGAAGTTAAGCCTGAATATCAGTGAAGACATAAAAAATCCCCCAATAAACTCCTCATTAGACTCATAATATTTTTAATCAGTGAAGGAAAGTTACACAAAGCAGTTTGACTTGTTAGCTCTTACTGTGTATAATGAATAAGGATTCATCTTACTGTGTGATGAATAAGGACTCATCTTCGTCAGCAGAAGCTTCTGAGAGACATCTGAACCTGTATTTGACAAAAATGTTTCCAGACTTCTCCAAAGGATACACTAAGAGGTGAAGATCTGTCCTTCAGTTTTCTGTGTCTCAAGGAATGTCATTGATATTTACAACAGCTATAAGAAGTTAACTTTGAGTGTTCAGCCCTTAGTTTCACATTATCAGCATGTTACCAATAATCAGGTCTTCCAAAATATCTTAAAAACAGCATGAACATTGTGAACTGAAAATTTTAAGAATAGATTCATGCCTTTTGTCTCTAACTGGGTCCTCTTTGAGTTGAACACCATAAAATCACACAAGAAGGAAGTTCATATATATTCCACATTCCTATCATGCATATTCTGTATTCCTTTTCACCAACCTTCATGGCTTGGTTGCCTTCATATTGAGCTTTCCCAGGACCTCTTTGATGTTTGCAACCATACGAAAGGATTTGCTGTGTCAAGGACATCTAACATCTGAACTGATGACATACGAGATGCAGCTTTGAAAGTATTAGCAGGGGATGCACAGAAACACATAATGATTATGCAAACCTTGTGTCTATAGGAAGCCAGTTTAATAATAAAACCTACAAAAATATGTCCTCAGAGCTATACCTAGAGATGTGAAAAAAATGTGAATAAACCATCTAGTAACTGAAGATGATCTTGAACTTGCCCATATTTCAAAGAGATGAAACAAAGTAAATGAGGTCCTTGAAATTAATTTAAAACCAAAAAAAACCTTGAAACTGCCAATCCTTCTCTTAAACCTGTTTGAAATTTGTCATCTATTGTAGTAGAACAGAGTCAATGTTTTAAGGTGGGAAGACATACAAAGTGATCATTTACAGGTTACTTCCAAAAGGAAACCATGCTAAACAGAAAGATGATGATTCTGAGGAAGGGAAAATAATTAGCTGGTAATTTGCTAAGAGTGAGTACAAGACTAAGCTTGAAAAATATGAATTAAATTCCTGTTGGTCACTCCAATAAATCAAAAACAAAGAGGGAGAATTGAATGATGCATTGAAAAAAGATACTTTCTTAACAGCAGTCAGAGTAAAAGGACCTTACAGGTCAAAAAGCTTAAAAGCCTATTTTACTAAAAAGGGGATTTTCCTTCGTATTTTGCAGAGAACACACTTGACTCAAGTCATAAAATTACAAGTAAAAAGAAAAAGAGCCAACTATAAACATGATTACAGTTTTCTGCAATAGACAAAGATGCCACTGCTCGTATAATATGCTGTAATTAACCCTTTCAGGCTCCCCTGTCATAATGGTACAACATAACTATAGGTTGTCTATCACCTAATGACTTTTGCAGGTGAGCAATTATTACAATAATTAATACCCAGAAAAATGGCTAGGAAAATCCTGTAGTGTTATATATAAAGAAAACAAGTGATATATATTGTGTGAACTTTGCATTATTGCTCAAAACTCATATTTTTATTAGTTCTTTTCCATATCAAAATTATTGGCATAGTATGATATCCTGCTAAAAAAGAGCACTATTTATTGCAAGCTTCTTCAAACAAACAAATATTTAAGTATAAACTATATCAGAAAGATCATCTGAGGCTTGCCAAAATAGAAAATATAATACTTTACACAAAAATGCAATAACCAGATTAGCTTGGAGCAACAACTGATGGTGGGAGAACATAACACAAATTGCATCTCTGAGGAGTAAGAGAAAAATATTTATTATATTGGTTTATAAATGTTGCATACAGCTGTAATACTCACAGAAGAGTAAATGGTTTTATCCTCTACATTTTCCTTCCCACCAACACACATTAAGTTACACTGGGGGTTTTTGCAACCTTCGTTTTGATCCTGTCACAGGTTTTGTGTTTCATAAGAGATGACAGACAAAAAAAAAAAAAATTATTCTTGTCTAACATTCAAGTGCTACTGTTTTAATTGAAAATGAGCTAATAGCTTAAGGCATCCATCCTTTCCTTACCTTCCCTAACTGTGGCTTGGCTTGGTGTACCAGCCTCACCACACATACTCACACTTCTCTGAATAACTTACGTTTCTGCCTTCCCTAAAAGAAAGTCATGCTATAAACAAGGACTTGAGTCCTTGAAAACTTACATCCCCAGCCAACATTTGACTTCCAGCCATAAGATGGCAAATTAGAATTATATTGGCTTTCCTCCCTTCCCTAGCTGTAACCTAAGGAGTTTGCATGAAAAAGAAGACAACCGTTCCTTACACCTCATTTCATAATGTGATAGTATTCCTCACCCCCTTGAATTTTTAGTGTATCTCAGCCCACATCTCTGAAATTCAACCAGAGTCTAAGGCAACCTTCAACAATAACTGTTGTCTGACTTGTCCTAGATCACATGTCTAACGCCCCATGACAGTCAAGGAGTTGGGATTACTAAACTGAACACATGAAGAGCCAAGGACTTGCATACTCAAGTACACAGAAGGATGAGATCCAAGAGTGTATCTTACCTTTACGGACAACATCTTAAGAGTAGTAATGGCAACAGAAAAGCCATAAATGGGTCAATGTTCTTAGCTGGGATACGTACGTATTAGTGTAGCGGTAGGCAAAGACCAAAAATTAGGTCCTCATAAATATCCAAAAAGCTCAGATAACACAGTTGTAGGTATATAACAACTGAACATTCATGCTAGAGCAGCAGAATGGTAGTGGTAACACACAACCAAAACGTTTTAGTTTTAAGAATTATTCTGGCAGCAGTTATCATGTTCTCCATGAGACATATCAATATATTGCTGTATTTTTGGGGGTTACTATTATACGAATTTCCAAGCACTCAGAAGCGATCAGACTAAAAATAGATTGTTTTTTTTTCTCTACCCAGAGATTTTCATAACTGTGCATCTCAGCTGATGCTCAAATGATAATACAAAGGAAGCATATGCATCACCAGATACATGTACACTCATATAAACTAAAATGAGATCTCACTTGAAGCTATTTAAGAAATCATATGTAAGGCACATGAAGTGAACATGAAAGTCAAACAGTCAGTTCTCTCTATCATGCCCTGCACAGACAAGCTGTGTTTTGGATAGTTCTCATATGAGGAAAAGTCTTATCTACGTCTGGAATTAAAAAAACAGCTTTCTGTCCATATGAAATTGCCCCTGTTACTCCATTATTTTAATGGGATTTAATTAAAGGACTCAGCAAGTTTCACTGCTCTTACTCTACTTTTTTGTTGTTGTTGTTCGGGCAGGTGGCAGGCTTCTTGCAAGTTAGGATGTCTGGGAGGAATCCCATGTGAAATGAAACCTACTTCTCCCACTTTCCCAAAGTACAACTCTCCAAGGGCTATCTACTGCAACCCAAATGAGAAAAAGATAAGCACTTACCTGAAAAGCTGGTGTTTGCAACAAAGTGTATTTTTAAACTAAATCATACCAAGCATATCTTTAAACAGCAGTGGTTGAGAGCAGACCTATATATTTTTCCTTTACCAGTAGTGTATATTTATATAGCAATTTGTTAATAATGAGCACCAACTTTTCCTGCTTATTCTTCTTATCCAGTGTAGCTCTGCTGAAATAGTTATTTTACACTGTAGTAGAATTCCTTTCTCTCTGAGTTTTAATCATATGACAAATTAGATTAAATTTGCATTTACACAGCAAATTTTGTGATATAAGTTTCCTAATACACTTCAGCTAGATACTGCACTGAATTGCATTATCCCTAATGGGTCATCAGTTCTGAGATTTAGTATTTGATCTTGTTTTATTATCTTCCCTAGCTGTATTCATACCTAATTTTTTCCTGAAATGAACATTATTGATTTACTCATTAAATACTGTCTGTTCAGTGTGAATTTTTCATCCAAGCAGTATGATGAATCCTTTTTAAAATAATGATTATATGTAGCACGATACTTGAAATACTGGCTTCCTGAGATGGTTTTCAATGGATTGCAACTAAATACATTGCATACAAAAAAAAGTCTTGTACCCTTTCTGCAAAATGACATCCATTGACTATATATCTTAAAAAATGGAAGAATCAATAAATTATTGTATTTCTTAAAATTAAGCTCATTTCAGGGTGAAGGATTATTTTCTTGGTTTTCTTTGAAAGTGGTGTTTTGTTACTGTACTACTTCAGCTTAAAAGGCAACCCAATGTCACAGAAAAGGTGTTAAAAACTTATAAATATTTCAAATGAAGGTTGTGTCCTGCCCCCAAAAAAATAAATAGATTGAAGACAGTGGCCACTGTCAGTTTTTTTAATAAAATAAGACCCCAGTAATCCAACTTACTGCCATGCCAGATTTTCCAGCAGTTTAAATTTTCAAATCCAGTGACTGGATCTGAAGAGATAGTGTTTTGTCACTAAGAATCTTTCTGATAGTTTTTCTAAATGCCCAGTCCAAAGGAGTCAGCTCAAAAGTAGTTGATTCTGCTACAGAAATGTACAAATTTTGTCAAGCTGTCCAAAATTGAAGAAAATATTGCATTCAAATTCAGGCACAAAAACACATTTCCATAAACCATAGAAATATTTTGTACTGGGTTGTTTGATTTAGGTCAATATATTTGAATTTGTTGAACTACACAAGATTTTCAGAGCATTTCAACTTTAAACATGCTGGGATTTCATGTACTGCCATTCATCTAAGCAATGGTAGTTTGGATGTTTTTTTTTTTCTCACTTCTCTAAAAGTATTTTGGCCCTGAGAATATTTAACATTTCATTTTACAAAAGAAATGGAATGAAACTATATGAAAGGAAAAAAGATTAAATTCCCATATGTAGATAATTAGGCTGTGGAACAGGCTCCCCAGAGAGGCTGTGCTCTCTCGATTCCTAGCAGGTTTCAAGACCGTACTGGATAAAGTACCGTGAGCAACCTGCTTTGAGTAGTGGGTTGGGCTGGAAACCACCTGACATCTCTTCCAGTCTGAATTATTCTATGACGTGATAACTGCATGAAACTAACAAACATAGATAAAAAGGGGCACAGGTGGCACCATAACTGCTTCCGCATAATAGTCAGTTGTGATAAAAGAAGTTATAAAAGGCCCTAGGGAAATCCTGACTTCAAGCAGCAGCCAGTTCATGAGTTACGAGAATATAGACCTGGGTTCTGTCCTCTGCAATGTTTATTTCTTCAGCACTGACCTTATGATGTAAAATAGATTATGTTAATAGTTCTAGTATTTATTTACTTGCACACTGAGAGCACTGTTTTCTCTTCTCTTGGATACGACACAGTTTTCAGAATTTGGACTTGCTCTTCATCACCAGCAGTAAGTGGACTTTGAGTTAACTTTATCTGAATAATTGAATTTGACTTAGGTGGCCAGAGATAGAATTAGAGATGGATAAAATAAGGAAGAAATCACAATGTCGAGAATTAGGAGCTCGCAGATGAACTCATATGTTGCGAAAAAGATCATTAAAAAGTTTTCCAAGAAGCAAGTTAATACAAATTATCTGCCATGAGACTCATAACCTGGAATACATGTCTCTTTTTAGTATCAAGTAGGATAATAGAAGAGGTAGAAGACCTGCACGACAGTCCCATTCAATACATAGCTAACAAGTTAAAATGGATGCTTTAGTCTATACATGTTTGTCCTGGTTTCGGTTTTGTCTGGGATAGAGTTAATTTTCTTCCTAGTAGCTGGTATAGTGTTATGTTTTGGATTTAATATGAAAACAATGTTGATAACACACTGATGTTTTAGGTGTTGCTAAGTGGTACTTATAACAACTCGGGGACTTTTCAGCTTCCCATGTTCTGCCAGGGAGGAGGTGCACGAGAAGCTGGGAGGGAGCACAGCCAGGACAGCTGACCCAAACTGGCCAAAAGGATACTCCATAGCATATGACATCATGCTCAGTATATAAACTGGGGGTTTGGGCGGGAGACGGTGATTGCTGCTCAGGAGTGGCAGGGCGTCAGTTGGTGGGTGGTGAGCACTTGCACTGGGCATCACTTGTTTTACATATTCTTTGACTATTGTTATTACTATTATTATTATTTCTTCCTTTTTGTCCTATTAAACTCTCTTTATCTCAACCCATGAGTTTTCTCACTTTTGTTCTTCCAGTTCTCCTCCCTGTCTCACAGGGTGCTGGGGAGTAAGCGAGCAGCTTTGTGGTGCTTGGCTGCTGGCTGTGGTTAAACCACGGCGTGGCATTTCCTGTTATAAAGCACCAAAGTATGAGCAACACACGATTTCACCCAGTGTGCAGTTTTTTAACATATGTGTTAACAAGGAGGTAGTAATTCTTCTCAAAGCCACTTACACACGGAAAATGTAAAACTGTTAAATTCAGCACAGTCTGAGCTTCCAGAAGTTCGCTGTATCAAGAATTCAAAACACTAGAGTGTCAGTAGGAAAAGTTACCTTTTCATTACATTTAATGACACTTCATGTGGCCAATCCAAATGAGTAATCAGCTTGTTATTATCTTGCTAGATTGCTACGGAGGTATATGTTACTCACTTCTGCATACTGCTGTCATGAAATAAAGGAAGGAAGTGAAGTCAGTAGTTACTTCTTGCAGTCTAATCCTGTGATATTAATTGCCAAATAGATGTGCATGACATAGTATTCATTTGTTCTCAGTGAGAGTTACCTCATCAGCTGCTACTGAATAGCTGATCACTGCAGACAGCCTCCAGACACTCTTCGATCTTGCATTGTTTGTGTCACTAATGGTAAACAGAAGAGACCCACTGCCCGTGCACAGGCTGCATTTTAAAACATGCTTATACATTTCTGTCCTCATTTGTTTTCTTCGTGTTACTTCACAGACCAGTGAAGCCTGCTTGCTTAGTGCAGCAGAAAGCAAGTTGCATAGAGTATTCAAGTTAAAAATAATGAATTCGGTTTTAAAAATTGTGACATTTAAAAAAGATTAACTAGAACATACACTCGTATCAACTAGTACCTTAGTCTCTAGAGTACTATAACATCTTCCTTTATTTTCTTTATTTTCCCTGAATAATGAGATTCAGAAACAAGCTTTCTTTAAAATTCACCTCACCAGATGTACCAAGATAGGACTTTTATGAAAAAAAGTATAATTGAATGTTTTGAAATCTACCAAAAAACAACATGCACAAGCTGGGAACACCACCGTGCATTTCACCATTTTATGTCTGGAATTCTTATTAGCAAAAATGAGCTGTCCCACTCTCCACCCTCATTTTTTCTTTCCCCAAAAAGTATTAATAGACAAGCAAGACACAGTAAGAAGGCTGAAATGGGCTGACTGGTGGCTCCTTTAAGCTTCTGGGGAAAAAACTATGGAAATACTCTGCTGTTGCACAGTGCTGAGCACAGTCAGCTGTGAAAGGGGACTCTCCTCTGCCTGGATGTTCTTAGACACCAAAGACAGAGAGAACCAGGGTCTCTCCTCATTCCTGACCTCTGACTGGCCAAAAACCTATGAACTGATGATGCTTTTCACTGGTAGCTGTCCAGCACTGAGAAGATTAAGACATTTATGTAGATAGAATCATAGAATCACAGAATGGTTAGGGTTGGAAAGGACCTTAAAGATCATGAGTTCCACCCCCACTGCCATGGGCAGGGACACCCTCCACTAGACCAGGTTGCTCAAAGCCTCATCCAGCCTGGCCTTGAACACCTCCAGGGATGGGG
This sequence comes from Pterocles gutturalis, assembly GCF_000699245.1. Taxonomy (NCBI): domain Eukaryota; kingdom Metazoa; phylum Chordata; class Aves; order Pterocliformes; family Pteroclidae; genus Pterocles; species Pterocles gutturalis. The sequence goes on from NW_010146321.1 coordinate 28,550, forward strand.
CATCCACAACTTCCCTGGGCAACCTGTTCCAGTGTCTAACCACCCTTACAGTGAAAAATTTCTTCCTACTATCTAATCTAAATCTGCCCTCTTTCAGCTTACGACCGTTGCCCTTTGTCCTGTCACTACACTCCCTGATAAAGAGTGCCTCCCCATCTCTCCTGTAGCCCCCTTCAGGTACTGGAAGGCTGCTATAAGGTCTCCCCAGAGCCTTCTTTTCTCCAGACTGAACAACCCCAACTCTTTCAGCCTTTCCTCATAAGGGAGGTGCTCCAGCCCTCTGACCAATTTTGTGGAACTCCTCTGGACTCTCTCCAACAGGTCCAGGTCTTTTTTTTGTTGGGGGCCCCACATCTGAACACAGTACTCCAGGTGGGGTCTCACAAGAGCAGAGTAGAGGGGGAGAATCACCTCCTTCGACCTGCTGCCAATGCTTCTTTTGATGCAGCCCAGGACATGGTTGACCTTCTGGGCTGCAAACGCACACTGCCGGCTCGTGTTCAGCTTCTCATCCGCCAACACCTCCAAGTCCTTCTCCTCAGAGCTGTTCTCAATCCATTCTCCACCCAGCCTGTATTTGTGCCTGGGATTGCCTTGACTCACATGCGGGACGTTGCACCTGAAGATGCAATGTGACTGCAAGAAGAGAATATACACACACAGACGTATTAATGACCAGGAGACAAGTTTAAGCAGGTGGCTGGCAAATGAGTCCCCTACAAACCTGTCACTGTCTGAAGAAAAGCCCAGCTTTGATGTAGGCATTAGTGCGGTTGAGTCTGGAAAGAGATAAAATTGTTTGTTACTGTGAAAGGACTAGACAGGATTTCACAGTGGAAACTTAGTTTTCATTAAAGACAAACTGTTACTAGCTTCTTGAAGAAATCTTTGAAGGATCTGGCACATCTTTCTGGAATTAAGGATATGACAAGATGTGTTAATAACTGATTTGTGATACTCAGAAGTTTAGACTTTATGGTTATAATAAGAACAATTACAGTCGTTTTGGCATTGCAAATCCTGGATCAAAGTTCATTTTCCCGCTGAACAAGCAACAAAATTACACAGTCCTGCTCCTCATATTGAGCTCCATTTCAAAACGTCACAGAGTGAGATACTACTCCAGGCCTATAGTTCCCTGATGGTGAGAAAAGTTTCAGAAGTCCAGCTTGAATTTATTCATAGACAGTTCAGACACATTTGTTCTTATGTCTTTTTACTCAAAAAGCTCTTTCTGCTATGTAGAGTTCACTTCTTGGATAAACCAACTAATACCCTGCTGTAATCCTAATATATTTTTCGTTTTGATAAATTAAAAAAGCTATTTCAGTGTTGTCTCTGTTCTGATCATCCTCATAGTTCTTCTTTAACCTGCTCAGGTTAGAACTCATCCTTCCTGAGTGCCAAAAGTGAGGGTTGTACCCAGCATCCAGGTGAGGTCTCATTGGTACCTTGAACAATAATTTTAGTACACCAGTATCTCTAGACAATGATCCACTGATCAACTCACTTTCTATATCGTTTCGAAAAGATAAGCTACCAGCTTACAGCTGTAATTCCTATTAGTCCCTAAGTGCATGACTTCGTACTCTGTCTTATTGAATTTCATTTTCTCCCCACCCTGCTTCCCACTTATTTTTTCTCCTCCGGGTCCCTTATCAAGGAGCTTTTGACTTCATTTTGGTGATATGTCTGAATGTAATAAGTCCTTCTCTAAAATGAAATCCTAATGAGGAAAGTCTTTTCGTGGAACAGAAATCAGCTGACCATGGTTTAAACCCATAAAATAAATAACAGACACTGATAAAAGAGGAGATGTGTTTATGTGCCACATGAGCAACAGCTAAAAGAAGAATCACATAGAGAATTTGGAGGGTTCTAAAACCATCTACAGTCCCAAAGCAGGATGAAATATGCAAAAGAAATCCAAATTAAATTAAATCAACCAAAACAATAAGTTAAATAATTTTAAATTATTATTTTAATCTTCATATTATTTGTAAGGAAGTTATACTACACTTATCCTACATTCCCAGATTTAAAAAATTACAAACAAAAACCTGATGTGTTTTCCCCAGCCCTAGTAATGATATCATTCTCATCGAACATTTCAGAGCTTTTACACAACGGTTTTCAAATTTTCAATAAAAAGTCTTACCCAAAAGCAATTTTGCTTGTCAACAAAGACATAAAATGGTTTCTTCCTAAAAATACAGTCCACATCTAGCAGCTCTGGAGGAAGATCTTATTTTCATTACCCAACACATCAGACTAAGGCAGCCCTTCCCATCTCTGTCAACCCGGTGATAGTGTTTTATTACTTCCCATTGATGAGTCCTAATGAATACAGAAGAGGCTGATCACACATCTCTTCTCAGTAACAGTATGGAATTTAGTCCTTCTTTTTAACCTAAAGAATTAAAATTGCTTAGCGGCCAACAGAGACTCTAAATTAAATCTATACTTAAGAGTGTTTCCAGTGCATTATTAACACTGACTGCCCCACCAATTTATTCTGGATCATACCTGTGAGATTCCAGTGGTTTCTGAAAATTGTTAGAGTAAATTAAAATAAAGATTTTTGTAATACATTTTTTCCTCATTGTAGAGAAACTCAAGCTGAGCAAATGTATTATTAGCCTGGTGGAAGTTTAAGTGGGTACTTAATAAAGCAGCGCAAGAATCACGAAGATTGTGGAAGGCTTATATACCGTAATTTAGTTTGAATTGGGAGCCTCCTGCTATTTCCTGAGGAATTTCTGTAGTATCACTGTGATGTAGCACAGTTAACACCAGACCAGATCATTAACGGGTGAAGACACAGATGCATAGCTGCCATAAAATATGTGTGTCAAAACACACGTATATGCATTTTCTACATTTGCATGCCAAAAGCCAGGCCATTCCATACCCAAATGTTTATTAACATGATCATTTAGATAATTGCATACTTAGTTCAGGGTTAGACTCTCAAGGGAAGGATCAAAGATCGTGGGTTGCTCTGATCAGTGCTGCTGGGTGCAATTTTCACGAGTGTTGCTGCCTACAGGGATCCCAAGACAGGCTGGGCACCAGGGCTCTGCCTACAATGTGTTTGTGCCTGCCCAGCCTCCAGATTGGACTCTCAGAGGTCTTGAGTCAAGCAAAGGATAGCCTGAGCTCAACAGTAAGAAATGTCAAAAAGAAGGTCACACCCTGCAGATAATAACATGCTCCGCTTTGAGGGAAGGTGCTGCCTTCAGCCAGGTTTCACAACTGTGGATTTTCCCCCTGAATTAGGCTTCAAAATCCAAAGGGGGAGGAGTTATTTCTATACATGCTGCTTCATCAACACCTATGTCACACAGAGAAACAGGAAGACACAATTTTGAGTCCCCCCCAAAAAAAAAACCCCAAACATACTTGAACCTACATCTTGGCATTCAGCACAAATGGGCTGAAGGACCATGCCCACTAACCCTGAGCCCAGAGGTTGAGTTACCTGCACTCCATGGTCCAGTGAAGTAAAGCAGACCGGAGAAAAATGAGAAAATTGTTGTCAAATTGTGAGAAAGCACGTGAGCTAGAGCCCCACAAGAGAAGAAAAGTAGACACAGACAAAAATATCTATACTGAGAGAGCAACAATTAGTGGCTCAAAGTTTCAAGAGGAAAAATAGAGATTAAAAAGTAAAAATGGCTGTTTAAAAAGAGTAGTGGAGGACAGCAGTTCAGTGACACTGGAGATCAGCCTCCCAGGTAGAAGAAAGATGCAGAACAGTTCAGAGCACAAAAAGCTAAATTTATGTTTAACAGCTTCTCTTGGGATTTGCCATCTATAATTATATAGACATTAACTTGGTGTGGGGCAACTACAGTGTTTGGTGACAACTTTGTAGTTACTAGAATCATAAAAGATTTAAACAAATGTTAGCTTGAGGCAAGTGGAGAAACAATATAAAACTGTAAGTTTCTTGTCTTAAAATGTGTGCAAAAATTATTTGTATGTAATGCATTCAAATTTTATGACTTGTTGATTGGTCTCTCTCCTTTACAAATCTGAAACTATTGCAATAATTCTGTATTTTTTCTCAGTCCAAACCAAATTAAGGTTAATCTTAACTGTTTGAAGGAAAGAAAAATAATAAAAAAAAAAAAACCAACCCTACTCTGTGTATTGTGTTATCAATTTCTTGCATCTACATTAGAAGACAGGTTGCCTGAATCCACAAGAAGTTATTGCACTCAAAATCTTGCTCTGAGGAGAAGGAACAAACTTTGTCTGCAAAGCCAAGAATTTATTGTTAATGTAAATTTGCTAGTCCTAGTCTAACTAAATAATTACTTTAGTCCACTAACGATGATAGGAAGGCTTATGGTTCACAATTCATACAGTTAAAGTGAGGTATACACAAACTTTCCAATATCTCCTCCTTTCTCTGATGTTACGCCCATTCCTGTTATAAACAATGGCACCGCTGTATTTACTGGGTTACAAGACTACAATTTGTACTGATCCCTGCAAGACATCTGAAAAACAACAGATCCATTTTGTTGTCATTTTTCTCCAGATCATCCTGTTAATGCCTTCCCAATCCTGCGTGTCACGATGGCACAGACAGCTGGGCTGGACTAGGGTGAATAAGAAAAGGATTTGTCCAAAAACTTGAGAAAAAACTTCACTGTCACTGAGATAACATATACCTTTGCTTTTCTGAATCTCCACACAATTTCAATTACTAAAATATTTTTATTAATGTGTTTATTATACAGAACAGCACCTATTCAGCCTTAAAAACTGTCTTCACTGGCTTACCTTTTGGCAAACACTATCACCTTATCCAAGGAGACTTGCAGGAACATATTATGTAAAATATATATGAGAAATTAGCAGCAGAAGTAGAACTTCTCTGGAAAAAAAAAAAATAATGTGGATAAGCTTCACTACAGACTTCATAAAAAAAATTATTTGAAATTTCATAGATTTATGAGACAGATCTTCAGTTAGTTATCACTGTTTCAGCTCCACTGAAGCCAATGGAATTGTGTCTACAGCCACCAAAGTTTTACTCCATGCAACTAATTTTCTCAGATAGAAGTATGGTGTCAATTTAAAATTCTTAAATAGCAATTACAGGTAATGCTTCTAAGATTTTATTTCTTCTAGAAGGGAATCTTGGAAAAATAACAAATGAAATCAATTTGTGATAAGCTGCAGACTGCAATTTATAATGCTGCAATTTAGAAAATATGTGTTACTGCACAACATTGTGCTATAATGATGTACCAAATATACCATTTAACTGGTATTTCATACTTGGTAATGGCTCTTACCATGTGTTTTAAAGAAGTGGGGAGAGAGGCAGAGAGGGAATTAATATACAAAATGATACCATAGAGAAAATAAGGAGAGGGCTCTTTCAATTCCTCTTCCAGTTTTTTCCTCTTCTGTCTTAAAGTGTTTGGATTTGTAAGCTCTAAGTAACTCATCCCTGTCCTGAATGGGATGCAACTAAACTGAACAGGAGTTAGTGCTGGCTGAGAAGACAGCAAAGCTCCTTCAAAAACCCAGTAACAAGCTAGGATTGCTTTTCCTTTGCCTAATGCCATAAACCAGAATGATAGAATAAAACACTTGCCCCTCCCTAAGGAGTCATCCACACAGTCCTCACACAGCATCTGCAGACCAAGGTGCCTGCAGGATCTGTCTCTCAGGTTATTAACCAGAGGAGACACAATTACTGTGTAAGACTTGGGTGGAAAATGCTCAGGTACAAAGTTGGATAACATAATTCTGCTGCAATTTCTCATTGAAAAATAGTCATAAGGAGGTATTTGCATCTGCTTTTACTTCTTGCCCCTTAAAAAGTTTTTCTACTGTTCTGTGCACCTCCTGAGCCTTCTAACTCCCATTTTCATTCAAATATTTATGCCTTTGAAAACAGTTAGAATCATAGAATCATAGAATATCTCCTGTTGGAGGGGGCCCATAAGGATTATCAAGTCCAGCTCCCTGTTCCTCGCAGGACTACTGATCTGTCTGGAAGTTTGAACTCTCTGGGTCATCTCCTGCTTTCTCTATGGGTCATTTGCCTCTCTCTAGGGGGTGTTTCTCTCTCTCTTTGTGAGCTCTCTTATTTCTTTCCCAGGGTTGTGGTTTCGGGACTCTCCATGCTCTGGTATCATTAGCTGGGAACAGGCTGAGCCTTGGTCATTGGGTGATGAGCAGCTGCACTGGGTATTATTTAGTTGTATATTTGTGCATTTGTATCTATTACTATTGTTATTATTATAATTATTATTTTCAATATTATTGTAGCTTAGTTATTAAATTGTTCTTATCTCAACCCACGAATCTCTTTTCCCTTTATCCCTTTAATTCTCTCCCCCATGCCTGGGAAGGGGGAGGGTGAGCAAACAGCTGTGTGGTGTTTACTGCTAGATGAGTGCATTAAACCACAACAGTCCAAGGGCAAAACTACCATTGATTTCAACAGGGTCAGATTCATCCTTTCAAGTGAGAAAGAATTCAGGCTATTTGATTGCACAGCTCTTATTATAGTGAAGTGTATATATATACATGTAAATGCATGTGTGTACATATACATATATGTTTTAAGTCTTTAGGATCTACCATAAAAGAAATACTGAATAATTAGCTTATCATAAAACAGTAGATAACCCATATAATGTAAGCAATATAAAGACTTTTTAAGGATGTATTCGAAAGTGTATGTTTGCTCAAAAGACTCAAGCAACAGTCAGCTCTAAAATATCCATATTGACCACTGCATCTATTACTAAAAGCATGTTTTACAATGCTGTGATAATTTTCCTGCTGCTTCTTCAAAACCTCTCAATGTTATCAACATCTTTTTTTTGCATTGTTTATATTGGAACTATATTATAATATTGTAATATTACTTTATATTATAGTAAAGTATTTCCCTATTAAATTATTTGAAGAACATATTAGTTCTTGTAGCTGCAGTGTTGAACTGGGAGCTCTTTCTGTATAATCATGCATTTCTGTAGAATCAAAGACACACAAAGCTGAAAGCAACATCAGGAGAGCACTATCTCCAATCCCCTGCAATTAGGCAGGATGAATGATTTTCAGTTCCTTTCAGAGTTACTATCCCTAATACCAAGTCTCCTTATACCATAGGCATCAGTATGAGTTTTGTTCTTATTTGCTTACCATTTGTTACGTATTTTTTATATACTCGTTTATGCAAACTGTTTTCATCTTTTGTCTTAAATCATTGATAAATTTTCAATAAAGTGAAAAAAAATCTCTGAGAATATGCTCCTTATTAACAATTCTCCATTTACATTTGTATGATTATATGAAAATTTTACAATATACCTCAAAAATAATCACTTTGCAAACTTTTAGTCCATTAAATATGCAGCATTTATTTTTTTATAATTTTATTTTCATTTTTGTGAAGCTAAATGTCATATACAGCATAAAGGAAGCAACAATATGGAATTTATTCAAATTGTGCTGCTTCTAATTTAAGAATAAAATATGATACTATCTGTTATACCTTTTATCAACGTCTCTCTTTTTTTTTTTTTTTTTTTTTCTATTTTTTCCTGTTAAAAGTGAGAGATTTGCTTATCTCTTCAACTGGCCTATCACAGCCAGAATACCCCAATCTGACAAAGGGCATACAAGTGATCTGATTTGGAAAAAGCATTCTAAATGTCAAATTTGTCACCTGCATTTTTACATACAATCCCTTCCTCTGCAGAGAGCAACAAGTGGCCGAGTCTATTAGAAATGTTGCAGAGTTGCCACTTACTATAATTCTGAGGAAGAATAAGGCTATGAAGAAAGCCAGCAGTGCACATCACACCCTCTCGGAAGGCAGAGGAGTGAGGTTACACTGTAATCCAGTTTACTGCACAGTCAAAAAGGAAAACTTAGAAGGAAGAATCAAGACACCAAAGACAATTTCTTGAAAAAGCCATACACAGTCCCCCCAAATCTATCATCTGCACTCTCACAAATGTGCAGTTCTAATCAAAGCCACAGTAATGTATGTCTCTGTAAATAAAAAGCAAAAGAAGAAAGGTGCTAGCATGGAGGGAAAGATGCAGTAAAATTCTGGTAGCCCCAGCTGTGAGCGAGAGACCAATTCATAAATACGTCATTTTATAGAATCATAGAATGGCTTGGGTTGGAACCATTCTGTGATTCTACTATTCTACAGGATGAGATATTTGTCTTCACTGTGGATGGGTCAGCAGCTGAACAGACTCCATAGTTTCCATCACTGAAGGATACCTCAGGGGAACCCTGCACCCTGACTGTCGAACAAGGTCTCCCTGCCAAGTATAGGCTTAAAAAATTGTATCCAGGCATGAAAAAAACCTCAACCTTTTGCTTTGCTAGAATAAAACTTTTTATTTCCTACTTTTAAAATTATTCGAACATACTAAAGGGAAATGAGACTCTCCTTTGTCACAGGTAAAAGTCTGAAGAAAACAGGGCGGTGGCAGCCTTCAGGGTACCTAAAACTGGGGACCAGTCCAGGAGCCTCTGGAGCTGAGTCCTCCTGTGGAGGCTGTGCCGAGTCAGTCAGGCTCCACTAACAGTGTTGGCAGTGCTAAACATTAGGATCCACAAAGGACTCAATCCTGGTGATCTTTATCTGCATGACCCAGCACCCTGCTTTGAAAGGCAAGGACATGGGAAGACCTTCCATGGCTTCAGGAAACCTGTATTAATTGTGAATTTAGTCAGTGAATACAGAACATCCTGCTGCACAAAAAGGACTCTTAGACCAGTAATGTTAATCCTCTATGGCAGATTAGAAATATGCTCAGAATTTTTCAAAAACCTGCTAAAAATATCACATTGTTAAGTATGCATTGTTATGGTTTATTTATTAAAAGTGCTCATTGGTGTTTGTGTGTGGCCACGTGTGTGTCTGTATCACGTCCAGTTGCACTTTCATTTACAATTATGCATCCATTAGGTTTGGCTGCCTTGCCAGGAATATGAACTGTGCCTGGAGGAATTAACTGCAATCCATTTCAAAAAGAATCTAGTCTCTCTGGCAAGCCACAAGCTGTAGTTCTATTATCTAAATCTTTTATCTTCCTTTCTTTGATTGCAGGATAGCTTTTCATCTCTGTATTTTTCAGTGAATGAAGTGCAGATGAAGCCCTCTTATGTGACAGAAATATTCCACCTTTCCTGTGAAATTGCCCTGAAAGTCTCATCAAAGACAACACCCTCTGAATTATTAGGTGCGTATGTTAAAAAAAGTCATTTGCATTTCATTAAAATAGCGCAGGCTCACTGTTAAGACCTCCCACCTGTCCTTTTGAATTTGTGTGCACTGAAAACAGCTCTTTTGTAAATATAATCACTATCCTCCTTTTAAAAAGAATTATAAGAGAAGATATTTCCTCTTCCTATTTCTTTGATATTTCCTTCTTATGCGTACAGAAATACTGTGCCATTCTGTAACGTGTTGTTTTAGGATTAATAAAAACTTTTTAAAACTTTCTAAACCTTGGAGAACTGTAGTTATGTTCAGTATTTTTTTTTTTTTTGGACAATCCCTCCCTTTTTTCATTAACACAAATCTTAATTCCCCCATTCTGATATTTTTGTCACGGTCACCGATTTTGTTTAGGTTACCTGGCCAATTTGCCGGTCCACGGGTGGTGGTCTGTCTCCCTCACAATCTTGCTGTCACCACAGCAGAGTTTGCACAGCTTGGTTGTTATGTGTGCTGCTCTCTGAATGCACCACTTTAACTTAGTTCCCTGGTCTTATCTTTTACTCCTTCTTGTCCCTTTTCGATCCTGCAGCTCCAGGATTCAACAGCCCCAGCTATCCTTGCAATACTGCTGTCCTCTTCCATATGCAGGCTCAGGCCAATATATACCAGTTCATTTGTCAAAATCTAAGCAGGCTGTCCTGGCTGCAGGAAATAAAGCTTTTGTTGCAGGATTTTCACAGTGTAACCATTTTTCTTTCTGGGAATAATGCCATGTCCTGGATGCCAGATCTTCCCAATCAAAATTCTGGTTTTATGACGCATGCTTTCTGTTGTACCTGTCTGGCTTCATTTGCCCATGCCAGACATTGCTGCCTTAACAAGCTGCGGAGGTCCTTCAGAGCCATTAAACTTTTGTGCCTCATCTCTCCCTCGCTCACTTCCAGGCTTGTTATAGCTGAGTCATGCAGCACGTGCACAGACAATATACTAAACAAAATTTCACGCAGAAAAGAGAAGCAAGGCGTGGAGTACATTCTCCTATTTAAAACCCAATAAAGATTTTATGTTAATGATATATAAGGTTTATAACTTAAATTCAACCCGAGGGAAAAAAAAAAAAAAAAGCAGCACATCCCAAACCCTCCCTACCAGAGGAGCTTTTTTCCATTGACTTACTGCAAGTCGCTGAGACTGTCCACAAACACCACATGCAGTGACAGTATCAGAGCACAATCCTTTGGGCTCGGTCACACATGACATTTTTGCTGGTCTGGAATGGCCATATCTGGACAATATCACTGCAAGCAAGAGATGCCTCAAAGTAAACAAGTTATTCACACAACCAGGATACCTGTGATACTCTTCTCTTTAAATTTGTTACAGATTTGTAATGCTAGGAACAAAAGCCCCATCTGGGCAAACTGGGCTGGCTAAGCCCCTTGCACACAGAATGATACCAAATGTCATGGTAGAGTTTACCTATTTGGACAATTATCGCAGGATTTGAGGAAAGCAGAGGGTAGGATTGGTGGGTTTTCCTTCCTCTTTTCTATTTCCATGTTTTCCCACCATCCCCAGGCCTAGAATCAGTCTTAAGAGAGATTTCAGCCAATGCAGGAAATCACAACAGGATGACCATTAATCATTCCTGTTCCCCATACCCTAAAAAAATCCTCCTTTTCCTAGATAAGAAAGAACAAAACCACTCTGGCTTTCTTGCAAAATGTGTCCCAGCACCAAAGACACAGCAGCACATTACAACTGTGGAGAGCAGAGAAGATGCATCAGAAGATTTGTCATCTGTAGAGAGACTCAAAACATGACTGGACACATTCCTGGGCAAGCAGCTATAGCTGATCCTGCTTGAGATGCTGGGTGGGCTAGATGATCTTAAGACGTCCCTTCCAGACTCAACTCTTTGTGTAAAAAAAGCTTGAGATCTGGAAAGAGGCAGTCAGAGAAAAACATGTCTCTACCAAGAAAAGGTATTCCATCCTGCACTAGATCAAGGAAGGCATGACTCACACTAAATGTTTCCAGATGGCAAGAGGTGTCTCAGCGGAAATAACGCCTACTGGTTTTAGATTAAGAGAGGGTGAGAAAAATTAGCAGAGATGATCTGCAAAGTTTAATGGCACCTTCAACATCATCAAAGTCATCAGAAGGCTGTAAGAAGCAACTTGGTGTGATAACAGAACTCATGTCACAGTTATACACTGGTTTTCTCAGTTATTACTTCATATCTGAGACCACAGTTTGGTCACAATAATTGTTCCAATGCCATTCACATGTAAAAACAGAATATCTAACATTTCCAGGAAGATATTCTGGACTTTTTTCTGCCTTAGGAGATTCTTTAAGCAAAAATCTAATACCCTGTCACTTTTCTCACTCAGACCATTTTTTTTTAAGACTTAAGAAGTTTGTGAAGGGTGGAAGGGCATCTTTTCCACTGATTTTTTTCCTCATGCCCTTATCCAGGACTAGATTTCAGAAATCTTCTAGTGTGGGGAAGCAATTTTTGACCCTTTCATAGAGACTTGAGTTAATAGAGGTTATTACAGTACCTCCGTCTCATGGCATGCCTATACGTTTCAATTATCTTTGTGTTATTATAGAGAAAACAACCCCCATCTACAAAACCAAAACTTTTATCTGCACAAATTAGGAAACCAATGGCAGCTCTCACACTCAGGGAAGTTTTCTCACCCTTAGTAACATCTTCATAAGCATTATTCCCTCCAGTACTAAGCGTGTCAGCACACATCTTGCCACCAACCCTGGTACCAAAGCACTCCAGGGCAGCACAAGCAAATTGGAACAGGTACGTGCTGGAACAAGAGGTGCACTGAGGCTGTACAATAGGTGCAGTTGGAGGGGTTCTTGCTAGCTAAGAGTATCAGACCAACCCTTATACATAAGTCTATTTTCATACAGTGTCTATCATGAGATAACATTACACAGCTTCTTCATCTGTTTAATAGATGTTTATAATCTTCACTGTCACACTATACCATACTTTCCATCGAAGGGTCTAATATCACAGGTTTCCAACATGACTTAAACAAAAATCTGTTTGTATTTTTGCTGCATTCTTCTGATTTTTAGGAAAGCGTTCCTAACTTGTCAAGCAGAATTTTTTCTTCACTACTTTTTAAGATTCAGAATATTTTGTTTGTTAAGTTTTTGTGGCCTTCAGACATCTAGAATTATTCCATAAAACTATTTTGCATGAATAGGAAAGAAAAATTGCATATTGAAATTGTGCTAATATAGCTATTCAATTTTTAATATTTCTAGAAAGCCTCGGAAGAATTTTGGATACAGGATACCCTCTTGGATTGTTTTTTCGTCCCTTCCTCAAGGATAAATATCTTGCACATTAATTTTTAGAAAATGTAGTGTTCGTACGAGACACCAAAGAAAGCACTGAAATGCAAATAATTAAACAAACTTTGTAAAATTACGGATATGTTGGTTTATCCTGCATAATTCATCTTCTTTCTTCTATCCTATAATCTGGGGCTGAGCTGCCATGCAGTATTTTCCATCTTTGTCTGTCTCAGGCAGCACTAGTGTGCACTTGCTCATCATCTTCTTTGATACAGTTCATCCATCACTCTAACATAATTATTTGTCTTATAATAAATTCTGTCAAGATTGGTAGAGTAAGATTAGATTTCCAGACTTTAAAATAGTGACAGAAAAGCCTCTTTGAAGCCCACTGATAGGTAAAATAAAATTCCAGAATTCTGATTTTGTATGTTGAAGACAAAGAGGGCCAAACCAACCACAATATGGGCTCAGGGAACATAGCTGGGCACAGACCAAAAAGTAGGCAGGAACTGAATGTGAGCTTTCAGCTTTGTCTCTTCCTGCCTACTGATGCTTCTTGCCTTCTAAATGAGACAAGATAAATTGTCTTAATTATGCAGCTCAAGAATAAGAAAGCCCTCCAAACAGATCTTCCAAACAGTAAAATGCAGCCAACTTTTTCAGTTAGGGTCAAATAGCCTCAGAAGCTGTAAGAGGCAAACCCATCATTTGGTGTGACACACACCAAGTTATAATTGTCAGCTGAAACTTCCTCTCTGATCACAGAAAGAACCCCAGTCTACTGGGGGTGGCTTTGTGCCTTGTCCCATGCAGACTGCCACGTGGATATGTATAGTCATTTTTTCTTTCCCCTCCTTCTCACACCTTAATCCTCAGTGGGCCTTCTGCTCTGGAAAAGGTGGGAACCTCCCTCTTCTGGTACTATATGATCAAAGACACTGATGTATCTGCAAATGCCCTGTATCTTTTTATACAAACCATCATACCAGAAGATGGGATAACGAGTAATCAGCATATCAGATTTTGGCATACCACGAATTAGATGGTCAGACTGTCCTTGCCCCTTTTTCTGTCCAGATAAGCAAATGAGAACTAGCTCATCTGCTATGGCTGTCAAGCAATTACAACTCTTGCTCTGAGCGAATATCAAACACTCCGCTCAAGAGATATTGTGCCTAAATGTTCTGGCTCACAATTGCCAGCTATTAATTCTACAGTAGGTGAAGCTGAGATAAATTTGGTTATAGAAGATTTAGCAGAGGTTATATTTATTAACCCTTATTTAATCACCTCAGCCAAGCAAACAGCTTTGATCAACAACGTAGAGCTATAGTTCAATATTTACACCTTGCATGAAAATATGGCATTTAATCTAATCAAGTTGGCCAATGCTGAACATGCCACATTAAATGTTTGCTCTTCAAATCTGGAGTTCATTCATTCTGTCATTCTAATTCCCGAACCCAATTTGAAAATAGTTTGCATTACATGCTATCTTGTAGCTTTATGTGTTTGCCTACTAAACGCAGGTTAAATGCCCTTGTCTTGTGAGTGTGACATTGTTAAAATCAAAGAATAAATGCTACAGTATTATCTGCTGAAAGAAAACCTCATGTATTGCTAACAGGAAAAATACAAAATATTCCTTTATTTGTAACAGTTCTTTTGCTACCAAAAATAACTCTTGTTTTTAGTTCCTCAGCGGAACATGAGCAGCTTGTGTGCTGATTGTAATTTTTTCTCTTCACACTCTAGTCAAATCTTTTAAACAGTAGATTGAAAGATGAACAAACAAATGGGGAGAGAGCAAAAATAAACAGTGTAAAATTTAAATCTCTAAAAAAAATGACAGTTTAAACCGAAGCAGCGAAGCCTGACTCTAATCCCACACAAATCAGTTGCAGCAAAGCAGGAGTAATTCTAATGATCTTGAAGGAGGTACAATGGGAGAAATGAGATCACAGTCAAAGCCTTATTTCCTCATTGCTTTTTGGGTTTATCATACTGGAAGCCAGAGAGACAAGATGTTAGGACACTACTACCAGTATGGAAGGAAGAAAATAAAAATCCATCTGTACTTAAAAAACAAAACAAAACAAAACAACAACAAAACCCCAAACAACAACAATAAAAACCCACCAAAATCCTAGGAGTATTTCAATTCTCCTTACTAATTTTGAGAAAGGACAATGACAGCTTTATTGTAAACTGCAAAAAAAAAAAAGTGTATAAATAAAATGGTATCCAGAAGGGTAGAACTAATTAGTAACTAGTGTTGAGCTAATTTTAAAATATCTATATCTTTTACTTGGGGTAAATTTTAATACAGACTCCCTTCGCAAGTGCATGACATCTACAGGTGTGGAAAAACTGAACTTTTATAAAAAGGCAGAACTGCTGGTCACCACTAGAGGAATATCTCTGTGTTTCAAATGTTTCTTCAAGGGAATGGTGACCAAAGAAGGCATCTGCAGTGGTGAGGTGGGCAGGTCGGGCATGGCCACTCCCTCGGGCCGTAATGGCACCACGCTGTGCTGGGAGACGTGCCTGCTCCTGGAGCTAGCGTGCATGTGTCTTGCACTCTGCCAAACTCTGCAGCTTAGACTAACCCTTTGAAAGAGCCTGTATATTTTCAGCCCCATGTTATTCTATCATGTACAGCAAAGCACAAAATACATTTCTATAGGTCTTCTTCTGCATATCAATATTAACATAAAACTTGTTTTTTCTTCCACTACACAAAATACTAGTGTCTTCCTCCTTATTTTTTTTCAAATATATACATGTAAATACATATATATATAACATTTCATAAATGGTTCAGAGGGGAGAATATTGATATTGTTGACAGAATACAAAGATAATAATTATACATGAGAAAATACACTAGAAAAAAAAATTAGAGTCATAGAATCATAGAATCATTAAGTTTGGAAAAGACCTCAAGGATCATCAAGTCCAACCCAACACCACCTAACTCACTAAACCATGTCCCTAAGCACCACATCTACATGATTCTTGAACACCTCCAGGGATCGTGACTCCACTGCCTCCCCTGGGCAGCCTGTTCCGATGTCTGACC
>NW_010146322.1:0-1101 GCF_000699245.1 Pterocles gutturalis
TTTTCTCACTGAAAAGAACTTCAGATTTTGGGGAAATTAGAGGGCAGCAACAAGGATCACTTTTAGAGCATTTTGACAACTTTTCGCTAAAGCTAAAGTCCTAATTTTAGAGTGCATTTTATACATCACTTTCAACAGCTTTATTTTTCAGAATTCTGGGTTGGACATTTATTTCTTAAGCCTATTTGAAATAAATTGAAACTCTAGGGAATTCCTTAGCGCTACATATGCATAAGGAAGTTACAAGCTGACAGTATACTTATGTTCTTTAAGCCATCAATTACAGTCTTCCTCAGATACTGTACTTAGAGGTGTGACAGGAATCAAGATAGGACAGTGTACGGTACACTTGATACAGCCTTTTCTTCTACATTTAGTCTCGAGTGAGCTTCTCCACTAATCTGTTATTAATCTGCATATCTCACGTCTGCACACCAGAGATTAGCTCCCTAAATTCAGATTCTGCTCCCTTTCATCTGGAGACAGATTATTTTGCTTTACGTGGTCCCATTGAAAGCCGTGAGCCAGTCTAAGGGAGATTTAGAGTTCTTCCCCTGGACACTGCCATGGCATTAGACAGTGTTAGCCACAAGCAGATGTTTTGGAAATACGTATAAGAAACTAAGGGAATGCATGCTCCCTCTGCCTATATTCACACTGTGGGGTAGCCAGCTTGAAAGGAAGATGATCAAATAGCAAAATTAGACTGTGAGCTGGGTTGTACTTTAGTGGTGTTGTCACAATATACCTCAGGGTCCTCCATGAGGAACCTTCAACCCTTGAGAGCCTTAAGAATTAGCAGCGAAAGAGTAATTCATGGTGTGAGATGGCGAACTTATGAGTACCCTGTAAATTCATTAAAACCTTCGTGCTTTCTATACATTCTAAATTTTTAAAGAAGAAAAAGAGAAAGGAATTTTTTAAAAAAAGAAAAAAGGAAAAAAGAAAAAGAATAAAAGAGAAAGAAAAAAAACAAAGATACCGGAGAAGAATATGGTAATTTCTCAAAACTTGATACTACAAAACCACATATTACTATGAATGCGCTGCTTAATGATTGTTGTTGTAAGTCTTTGTACACACTGAGCAAAAGCCATTCCT
>NW_010146322.1:1128-29936 GCF_000699245.1 Pterocles gutturalis
GCACTTCACCACCACATAGACATTTATATTGCATATAAGAGCATGCCAATTCATATTTATTATCAATCTTGAACTTTTTCCTTTGGAACTCTTGTAATTATTTAAATTATTTACTTCAAGACACCTGAAACTCTTCATTTCTGGACACTTCAGAGTTAAAACGTTGTTTCTAAAGCACGGTTTTAACTCAATCTGTGTGCTATGTTATAAAGATATACCTATGTAACATTATCAGGCTACAAAAAAAATCATAAAATCTGTACGTCTATTGAGGTAAATTCCACAGCAAACACTAACTACCCTTGAAAGATCTAATCCTCACTATAAGTTATCATATCATATCTGTGTAAGGCTGGTACTGATGACTTGTTCAAGCATTTTGGGACATTTTGATTACCACTGATTCCTAACAATTTTCTTCAATAAATGATAGTCTACATTAACTCTGTCAAATATTATTAAAGCTCAGTTTTCAGTCCTGCCTCGGAGGACTCTATCTAAAATTACAAGTGGATTTTTTCTTCAGTTGAGCAAACAGAAAAAGAAAAGAAAAGAGAGAGAAGTCACTTTTACATTTTTACTTGCACAAGAGCAGACTAGCAACTCTCTTTTCTTCTGCGGAAACAAAGATTTGTTCAGTATTTTCTCCAGCTTGAGTTCAGACTATGAATATATTCAGCCTTTCTTCTGCCTTTCAGCAGAAGGACTTTCTGAACTCATGATGTACTTCTCTGCAGAAACACAAACAACTTGTGACCGCTCGAATTGAATACAGAATGTTTCTCCAGATTAAATTATACAGTAACATAGTGTTTTGACACCACTTTATCAGTATGGTAATTTGCTTGTTGTCGAAGCTTGTTTATATTTCTATAGGCAAGAAGTGTACATGGGTGACCCGGAGGCTAACGTGGAAAATTATCTTTTTTATTTCTGACTACCAGTCCTAATGATTTCTTTCCAATTGCTGTGTGCTGTGCCCCATATTATTACAGTTATGCACACTTCTGAGCAGAGAACAATTTAAGCTCTTCCTTATTTATATCAGTGTCACAGGGAGACTAGCTTGCAGCAAACAAAACTGAAGTATTTTATTTTTCAGAATAGGCAAACCTCTCCAATTCAGGTAGTACTTCAGGGGACTTCTTAAAAGTCTTAATCTGAAATTTTTGGTTGTAAGAAGACACATCCTCATAAATAAGCCCTGTCTCAGAAGTCATACTGTCCCATATGTTCAAAATGCACATAGTACTGGAAAAAGGAGCCACACATTTCACATCAACTGAACATTTGACTACAGATAATGAAGTATATCAGGTGGGAAAATTGTAGAAAAATACGAAACAACACATAGCCATACACAGTTGTAAGGTTTTGCACTACCGTTGGAAAGTCTGTAGAAATGATCTCAGCATCACACTTTTGCGACTGAATTACTTCATATCTGGGAGTAGGTGGACACAGAGCTATAACAGAGTTTGCCTCATGGTCCTTCACTAATTAGGTTTTCTGAGCATTGGTATTTCTTTCTGGCAGTGGGAGGAAAATACTTTTTTCTAAATAACATCTAGTGTTTATAAAGAACTCATGTATTACTTTTAGTTATTCAGTGTTTTGTTTTTTTTTTTTGAGCATCAAGTAGATCAGAAAATTAAAAGGAAATCACTCTGTTTCTTTGTAATAGCCTAAATTCTGCATGTGGTTTTGTATCCAGGTGTTGGATGCTGGCGTTGAAATGTGACATTTACACTGGCTTTTGTGAGTGTTGCTTTAATTAGTTCTGTTTCCATGGGACCCTAACTATCACAAGATGTGGTTAATGGGCAAGGACAATATTCATAAAGAAGTAAGGTCACTTCCATAAAGGTTTGCACACCTTTTCCAATATAGGAACTGATCTTGTCCGATAGCTTATACTGAAGATGTTTTGTCTCAAAACCTTCCAAGAAATAAGGTCTAATGCCCTTCCATTCACCTCCTCCGGATGGTGCTTCATTGGGAGTGGTGGGAGAAACCCATGGAGAACTACACAGATGGTTTTGTCATCATTCTTCCCCGTGTCAGAAAGAAAAGCAGGTCTGTGGTCCTGCACCAAAAGAAACACCTGCCTGACAAGGTATGTTAGGATAAGGGCAAAGGGTCCTGGATGCTGGTGAGATGTAAGGAGCAGAGGAGTGCACAGACAGCTGCTTCCTCGTTGTGTTAAAATAAGTTATAAAATATTAAGTGGCAGAGAGAAAAATAAAAGGCTTGTGGGATGCAGCCCCCTTCCCCTCATATTGACATTCCGTGTTATCGGGCAGAGGAACTGCAGAGATTGCAAGCAGGGGGATGGATGAGTCTTTACTAGCTCTCTTTAGCACAGAAGTCCTTGGGGGGACCAGGGGGAGGTGTAGGCAGGCAATCTGCACCAAAGACATGCACAAATATACCAAATGTCACACAAAAGTACAAGCTCAACTCATCGCCACCTGATCCTAGATAAACCAAACTGCATTAATAGAGGTAGCTAAAAAAATAATAATGTTTCAGTGGATTTTTGTTTATTGACACCATCTGATGCCCCATGATGTTGCTATGGTAACTGGGAAAAATACCTCGCTACTGGCGTTTCATGTTAAATGACTGCAGTTAATGATGAGTCTGTGTTAAAGGTTACATTCTCAGGAAAAAAAAAAAAAGCCTTTGGAAAATGCCTGCCAACACTTTCCCTTGGAGATGAGTCTGGTCCAGCCAGACTTCCATGGACAATTCTGGACATCTTCTGAAAGGTGAAAAAAAACAAAAACAAACAAAAAAAAAACACAAAGGTCTCACAATGAGAGCTAAAGGACTCTCTAAAAGTTATAGCAGTCACAGTCAAAATCACTTGTACAGCTTTCTTGCCATTAAAAACATAGGGAAAAAAAATAATTACTGCTTCTCCATGTACGGAACTGAGGTTTCTTTTTTCCATTGACAGCTGGAAATACCAAATAGTTTGAAAATTGAAACAGCCACTTCAGCAAGATGTCAGGCGGCATCTGATGAGCCAAGGTGGCTTGAGTGTCTTGTGCCCTATGTACCCTTGCAGGCCATGTCCCATCATAACGATGGGAATTGTATCAAAGACAGACACAGGAAAAGCAATCTCCCGGGGAAGCCAGAATCAGAAGAAAAAGATGAGGAAAACAGGCCTGTATAATTATATTGTTGGATTAGCAGTGCTAAGACAACATGACTTTGTCAAAGAGTTTCCCTTAAATTGTCTGACAGTTACTAGAATGCTAGAAAAAAAAATTATTTTAAGCTTCGATTTTGTTGTGACAGATTACCACCCATTTGGGAGAGGCATGAGTCTTTTCACATGAGACCCTTAATGCCTGATTCAACAGTGTAAGAATTTTCTTTCCTAACCAAAAGGAAAACAGAGGAAAATAAGTCAAAATACCTGTTTTCATTAGTAATGCTGAGTAAAACCTTTGTGTACTATCAAGCCAATATATAAAGCTGCTGCTGTGCTTGGAAGAATCACCACTAAATGCATCTGCAGGCCCTTTATGAGCTTGGTTAGACATTTCAATAGAAAGCCCTGGATCTGGACCATAGGCAGAGCAATGGCTGTATTAGCAGTCAGCTATAAAATACACTCTGAAGAGACCCGGGGTTCAGTCTGAAAGGTTTGGCAGTAACAATATCCAGTAGAGTAGCAGTCATTAGTTCCAGATGATCTACTCTTCTTGACACAAGAGAGGTTCATTTTGAACTATTTTAATTCAAGGGGTCTCCTCATAATGAAAATGAAAAGCCTGAGGTGAGAGCCGTAGAGTTTATGACTTAATTCTTCAGTTTTTATGGTGTCACAGCCATTTCAGCATCACAACTGTGTTAATACTTTATGTTTCATTGAAGATTTATTGTGGAAGACCCTTCTAGGCTGCAAGTGGCTGCCACCTCTAAGACTATTTGCCATGCCTTGCGTCCACAGAAATGAAAATGCCACTTCAACACCCCCAGAGGACAGCCAGAGCTCTGGTGCAGAAGACTTTGGATTTATCTATAACAGATAGAAGATAAAGAGTGTGCTCAAAAGCACCCATGAAGGCCTAACACTGCCTGCACGGAAATTAAGCAACTACTTGTTAAAATTACCGAGTTATTTATAGTCTAGAGCACAATACTTAGAACAACGCAGTACTTGTGCCACATGCCAGAAGAGCAGTTGTTAATTTGCCACTGGTTTCAAATGATGTAAACAGAATGCCTTCGAGTCCCTCTGAATTCTTACAATTTTACCATTTCATTTCCTTTAATTTAGAAGAGTTTGTCAGACTCCAAGGAACTAACTTGAGGACATGGCAAAGAGGCTCCCTTTTGCCAGTTAGTATAACAGCCTCATATTATTACCATCTAATGGTAAGCTGCTTAGGACAGAGCCTATCTTACAGCAATGTAACACGTGTGATAAGCTTACACAGCATCATCTTTTTTAGTAAGATATAAAACACACGTACATCAATTTTCATCCCTATTTGCTTTACAAAAAGTGAAAAAGTACAGCCATCACTGTGCAAATCCTGCCATACAGGAACCCAAGTTCTGTAAACAAACAGCACAGCTGATTATAATGCAATTAAGTCCGTACATAGACAAACATTATAAACATGGAAGTGCCAAAGTTGGGAAGTTTTAGGTTTCCTAGCTGATCAACCCTGAAAAAAGGGAGTTCATTAGTAGGTAGGTCTTTTTGATAACGTCTTGCATTGACCTTTTTTAACCAATATGGTATATTTGTGCATGATCTTTTATTTGAAGATGCTTAGTAGAGAGACTACCCTTATTTCTCTTAGATACCCTAATGAATTCCTTTAGGATAAACACAAATCCCAGAGAAGCTCTTTGGTTAACAGAATCCTTTTAAGTATGAGAAAATAGCAAGCATCACCTGAAATAACCAACTGCACTGAAGGATAGTGTAAATTTGGACTTGGGCTAATTCCATGATTGTCTAAAAAGTTGATAGTAGAAAACCTATTTCCTTTAAAATCATGGGACAATTCCAAGCTATATTTGCATCACTGTGTTCTTATTTACTCTCCAGAAGTCCCAATGTTATTAACCCTTTTGAAGCTACGAACATTCAAGGTCTTTTTCAAATACATGCATGTGTGACATGCTTTCTTTGTGAAAACATTGGTTCAACTGAGCAAATTGGTTCAAAGAAACAACACTTTTAGTGCAGACTCTGTGTTGCCATTGCAAAGTGAAATGAGCTGGAATAGAAACACCTGCTACACATCTGTAACCCCAGGTGTCTACAAAATCCTGGTGAGTTTTGCTGAATCATTAAGCTGTGCTACCCTTTCAAAAACTATTATCACCCACAGAAGACCGTCATTATGGGAGTGTCGCCACAGTGCCAGTCAATCAGTAGTCTGAAGGCTGCAATACCGCTTCTGCAGATGGTGTGCAACAGTTGGGCAAAACAATGAGAAAGCTGCCAGCAGCAGCAAAGCTGTAATAGAAATGCGGCTGCTCTCTCTTCAGCTTCAGTTGGGATTCACACTGAGATTGCACTGGGAGCAAATAGGTAATGTTGCCTTGTACATGCCCTGGACATGCCAGTTGTTAGGCCAAAAGGAGTCATGACTATAAGGAACATGAACCTTAAAGAGACATTTCTTTCAAAGTTCTATAAATGACACTCCCCTTGGGATGTGAGAACACATACTTATTTCTTACCCTAGACCTTGTTCTGACTGCCTATGAAGACCTTCTTTAGGAACTAACTCTGAAGTTCACGGAGGCCAAAAATAGTTTCAAAGGGTCTTACTGGACCAGAACATAATTTCTTTCCAAAACTTTATTTTCTTTCTACATGCTGCAGGAAAGGAGGTGTGTTTCGGTGATATCAGACCCCTTCCTTTTATTTCAGATGTGTTGGTGTCCTCCCTTCTGAAAATTCCACTGTCAAGAGTCATTTTAGTAGGTGGATCACAAAAAAAAAAAAAAGTATCTCATCAATTAATAGAAAAAAAGGGGATACGACTCCTTTTCTCCACTTAGCCAATACGGAGGGATCTGCAAACACATTTGGAGTCAGGGCAATGACAGGAAGAGAACAATAAAGTTTTACATTTGGCTTTCCCTCTGAAGACTTCCAGCCACAAAGTGAGCCTCAAGTGAAGGACAAAACCCGGTAGTTAAATGAATTCAAAGGAACTCACTAAAATCTTGAAGTCCCTTTAGGAATTCAGCTCAAAATGTTCCAGAAAGCAATGTAGCATCTTCATATATTAGAGGTAGTAAGTTAACACTGAATTATTTAAAAATTTAGTTAAGTTCCTTTGCTTCATCAACAAATATTATTAAATTTTAATGAGTAAAAATGATGCAATAAAACTAATGAAGTTGGGTTTACTAGGAAAATGTAATAAAGAAGAGTATCGTTTATTTCAAAGGAAATATGTGTTTAGTACAGTTTGTTTTATAATGTAATAAAAGGAAGATTATTGGTTTTCTTTGTTTTGGCATAAGCTTCCAGTTTGCAATGAGGTCTACAAGAAGAACAACACTATCCTTAGGCAGCCATCATGTAAACACTTGCTCTGACAAACAACCTTTCCAAGCAGGATCTCAGTGGAGGAAAAAAAAAAAAAAAAAAAAAATCAGTGTGAAAAAAGTAAAGCACCTTTTCACAGGTGGTTATGGACCCAGTGCACTTGATGCGTAGTGCCATCCCTTAGGAAAAAAAAATACAATGACAAAATAACTGGCAGGACACTAAGCCATCTGCGGTGCAGAAATGGCCAAGATCTTAATATCTCCCTCTAAATTATGGCAGCCTTGGAACCAGAGCATGTGATAATCTGTCGCACAAACTCATAACTATGGGACTTGACATCAAATGGCACCACTGCCCTACAGGCCCTCTTGGTATCCTCTTGGTTACAATTGCATAAGGGAAGCAGAAATATTATGTTAATTTTCTGGCAGCCCTCCTAGACCAGTCCTTTTTTTCTCGGATGGATCATGTAGAATAATGGCATTAAACATCCCAGAAGCACTTGCGTGCAGGGATGTTTATGCCTCCTTTGGACCATACTAAGTTCCTCCAATGCTGTTGGCTATTTCAAGCCGTCAGAGAGCATAGCGCTGCCAACTCCTGTTCCCCGTGCTGGCCTGCTTGTGCGGTCTTTGGCTTACCTTGGCCGGGTTCAGAGACTGCTCTCATGTTCAGACTTGACTTCCCTTTGCAACGGATGCCAGGGAATGCTTTGACACCTGCTACAGAACAGCTGGCGAGAGCTTTCGTTGGAAGAGAGATGATAGCAAGGGGACACTGCATCTCCTGAAAGTGGCAATCACCTTGTACAAGAACAGCGGAGCTTTGGAGAGATGGACGCTCACAACACAATGTTGACTTCTTGGGGACAGACCAGGGTCATGCCAGTGGGACAGGAACCGTGCTGAGGGACCTGCTGAGGGCCATGGGGGCAGCTTTTCTGGGCAAGGGCACAGAGTGCTGCAGAACCCTTGTCTAGAGCAGCTGCCAAAGCCTTGTCAGAAGCAGTGCGGTGCTCATTTGGCTGGAGAAGTTGCAGCAGCCTGATCACACAACCTGCTGTGTGTGGGGGCACTAGCATTCAACAAGCTTAGACACTTATGGGGTGAGAAGAAGAACATTTACCAGTATTACCTAAATCATTCAGGGAGATCAGGCACTTCACCAAGACGAATGGGAGTGGGCCCTTGGCCCATTTTGTAAATCCTTTTTTGCACCTTAAATTCCTCTAGAAATCCAGCCCCAAACTTTAATTGCAAAATTTTGACCGTTACATCCAACATTCTCTGCTAGGGACAGCCCAGGTATGTTTTCCAAAGAACATGGGTTGAGTTCAAATTTTTTGCAACTACTCCATAGAAAGCATGCAAGAGCCCTGTTGCCTTGAGATCCTGGAGCCATTGCTCCCTACAAACCTGTATTTCTGGGCTTGGGGAAATAACTGCTTATGCACAGGGCTTGCACAAAACTTGTTTGGAGTTAGGAAGCAGATGTTTTTTAAGTTATGAATGTGATATAAAATGTCAAAAAACATGACAAAATTATTTCCTTTTTGGACAGCAATGTCTAAGTTAAATGCCTAAAGGATTAGAATTTAAAAGGTTCAGTGCACACCTTCATGGTATGTGTAGACATGTACACTGAGAGCTGGCAAAGCTTCTGTATCATCCATCTTCTTTTCCCTTGTCAGAGGGTTATACTCTGCACCTGAAGGTCAAGGTGCTCAAACCGTACATTGCTACAGGAAAAGCTGAACCAGTCTTTGGGTTTTGTGGCAATTTTTCTTGATCTTGGTCGGTGAGTGAGGTTATTCTGAATCTATATATATAGGAACAAGCATAATCTGTGTATCTGGAGATGTATACTCATAGACAAGTACATGAAGGTGTACTACATATTAAAACAAAGGTATGCTACAAGCCTCTGGGTTTTAAATTAGTGACACTTCAGAGAGATATGCCAGATTCTTCAGTGGAACTACAGTTGCCGTTCCAGTACAGGAAAAAAAAAAAAAAAAGGGATAAAAGAAGAACAGCACAGATCACAGTTTGACCCTGAGGGCAAATATCTAATACAAATCCCTTGTATTCTGTCATTCTCTTTTTTACCAATCTGGAGAGTTAACTATTTTCCTGAAAACCCAGTGTTCTCAGAAAACACAAGAAAAAGTGATTGTCTCAGTAAGAATGAGCGATATTGTATAGCAAACTTGCAGGTAGGCAGTGGGTTTTCCTTCAATTAAAAGTACCTGTTCAAACATTTGAGATTTTAGAGACAATTGTCTACAGCTGAAGACACTAATACTTTTTGAAGTGAGACTATATATCACTTTAGAAGGATTTTTAGATAATGCTGTGTTTACTATTAAAAATAAAGCTCCAGAGCCAAATCCCACTTGCAGTAAGTATTGTGTCAAGTCAGGTCACAAAATGTTCTCAATGTTATACTGTAAGGGCTCTGTAAAAACTAACGCTGCACAAACCAAACCAACAACAAACACACATCCCTCGGGAATACTGACTGTTCTGTCTTTGTCAGAGATCTTACAATCTATTTAAGGGAATACTACAGACCACACAGTACTTTCAGTCTTTCTATCAAGCCATGAGTCTTCTCATCCTCCTCTGTGTTCTCCCCATTCGGTGGGAAAGGGGGGTGAACAAGTAGCTGTGTGGGTGCTTTACTGATGGCTGGGTCAACCCACGACAATAGTAAGACTTCCACGAAAAAGTTCAGTGGCAAATATGTATTTGCCCCCAACTTTTTTATTTTAAAATAATAAAGTACACTTATATTTTACCCTGCATTAAATATTAATGGCCTCTGTCTTGTTATTTCCCCACAAATTGATTATACCAATTAACTGCATGGAAACTCTCTTCATCTTTCTATAAACTCCCTCTAGCACCCTACAGATTTTCCTCCAGTCTCTGACTGGAGCTTGGCAGCTTTAATCACATTAATACAAAGTGATTATCAACACACACAGAGAGATAATAGTCATACATATGTACATGAATGCAATGGCTCGTCTAGAAAGGGAAATTTCACAGAAACATACAGATTAACCTCATATCTATCACATCTACAGAAAGATAAAATAGCAGTTCCACATATCTAATACACATTTAAGTTTAATTACAGGATCCTAATTACCTTTCTTTTTACACACAATATCCTAATTCTGTAGGTTATTTATAAGCCAGACTCTTGTCCATCGGTCCATTTCCCCAACAAACTGTTTTCACATCTACCTTCTCTACCCCCACTTCTCCCCACCCCTGCCTTTTAGTCTTAGACCATGACCATCCTCCTGAGACTATGACAACAAACGGCCTTATCAAGTCTCCCACGATTTATCAGTTTTGTCATGCTTTGCCAGACTTCACCGACTCTCTCATTTGGAGATTTGCGTGAACACAACAATCAAGTGGCACACAAGTGTGTTAAAAACTGAAAATGCACACTGTAGGATTTAGAGCAGACAATATCTTGTTTCAAAGCACTTTTAATTATTTTACCCCCCCTCAAAGGCAACAATATTAGTGCAGGATCATTTTTTCCTGCTCCACTTTTCCTTTGGTTAGTATCTAGCAAGCAGTCTTCAAAACTAGGTTATTTATTTAGGAACTCAACTTCAAGCCAGTGTGTGCAAGATGTATCCTAGTCTTTTCTCCACCTCTGTGAATAGAATAAGACAAGCAACCATGTACAGCATGTGTTACAATCATTTACAAAAGCAGACAGTCTCACGGGCTATGCTG
Source organism: Pterocles gutturalis (assembly GCF_000699245.1). NCBI lineage: Eukaryota > Metazoa > Chordata > Aves > Pterocliformes > Pteroclidae > Pterocles > Pterocles gutturalis. The sequence continues at coordinate 11,437 of NW_010146322.1, forward strand.
TTGGTAGCACTGTCATCACACTCCTCTTCCAGCAGACTGTATCTCAGCTGGAAATGTCTGGAAAAGAGATAGGTGGAGGGTGAAGGCAGAAAACCTAAGGCATACTTGTGCTGTGTTTCTATCAGCTCAGTTTTCTCTCTCTGTAAATGGCAGCATGAGATACTTAAATTTTTGTGCAGCAAACAAATCACCTTAATTGAACATGGTTTCGTTTGAAAACAAGCTGTGGAGCTTAAGGCTGAAGTCCTCCAGAGAAAATGGCCCTATGATTTATACCAGTGCTGGAAGAACTAGAAGCAATTTACAAGGTTGCACATGAATAATGCAGGGTGAGAACGGCACAGAAAGAAACCATTGAAAGAAAGTAAATGAAGTCCTCTTAATACTGGTACATATAAAGGAAAGTACTTTAATTTGAATCATTTACTAGTACTGGTGATACTGCAGAACCACCTCGGATCAGCAAGTATTTCAAGTCCCGGGACAGCTCTGATACCTCCTATTCCATAAAAATTCCTGCATCCCTCAAATGCATTAAAGCCATAAGTACACAAGGCAACACAGTAATGCAGGAAATTGTCTGAAAACTCTGTAAACTTTTCTTCAAAAATAAAGTAGGGTAGCTAGAATAGCGCTCACATTCCTTCCCAGATTCCCAGACATAGCAATTTCACAGAATCACAGAATGTTAGAGATTGGAAGGGACCTCGAAAGATCATCTAGTCCAAACCCCCTGCCGGAGCAGGACACCTAGATCAGATCACACAAGAACGCATCCAGGCGGGCTTTGAATGTCTCCAGAGAAGGAGACTCCACAACCTCTCTGGGCAGCCTGTTCCAGTGCTCTGTCACCCTCACTGTAAAGAAGTTTTTCCTCATACTCAAGCGGAACCTCCTATGTTCCAGCTTGAACCCATTGCATCGTTATTCCAATTTCCATTATCTGAAGATGTATTGGAAAGGTTCTGCTTTTTTTTTTTTTTTTTTAATTGTTTGAGTCAACACACAGAAAGGAATGTCATGCACCTTCTGCATTGCCTTTTCATGCAGTTGTCTACTGAAATTTGCTTAGAGAAATAGAACATCACAGTTCACACAGCCAAGTCATGGAAGATGAGTCGAACATGGAGAAGAGCAGATGAGAGCAAGAAAAAGAGTGGAGAATCCCAAAACAACTTTCATTTTTTTTTTCCTGCAGATACTGCTTTATTGTCTAACAGTAGCCCAGTGAGGCAGCCCACTCAATTCCATACCACACTGGCTGTTTGCAGATTATATATTTTATTAAGAGGCAGCCACTGCATCTGGAACTAGTCAAGTAGTCGGAACATTCATTTTATATCTGTCATATAACAGTCAAAGATAAATCAACATGCATTTGAGTGTTGTCCTCCTTGGGGAGGCTGCAGGAGTGCAGGCAGAGAAGATATCAAGCGGAAGAGGAAAAAGCACAGCCTCCAGTAGCATTAGTTACTGTCTGCTGGCAAGCAGGAGAGAATGGCAAGTGTGGCGAGTCCTCCTCAGTGAAAAGCTTCCAGTTTACACTGATTCCCCATGTGATGGCAAGCTGTTTTCATGCACATGGCTACCTTTCAGCTTGGCTCTCTTCTGCATGATGGGACCCCACAAGGCAGTACACTTCTTGCTTCATTGCAGCATCGTCTCTGCTCCTGTTTAATGGTCCACGTACTAGGTGCAGCAAGTCACCTAGCATCAGAGTGCCCTACAAATACTATTGCTTCATTGTCAGAAAAGTGCTTTGAATAACACTAGTGGTGATGGACTGCTGTTCCATAAAGACAAAAAGTGCATCAAAAACTAAATAATTCACTTAAACAATGGTCGGCTTTTGGGGAAAAAAAAAAAAGTTCCTTTTTTGATGACAGATTGATAGAAGCTTTCTGTGTGCCAGTTGAGCATCAAAGACTCCAAAACACTTTCACATCAATTGGTCGTCTATGCTGCCTTAAAACAGCACGCTGTGAAGTAGGCAGGCAATGTAAAGAGACAGCATCAAAGTCAGCGTGTTATGGCATTACAGCTGGCTAACGGTAACTGATTGTTGAATATGTAATTGCTACACTTTCAAAGAATACATATCCAAAAATGTGATCTTCCAAATAGGCAACGCTTCATATACACTAAGTGGGATTACTCTTGGCAAGATATGCTTGAGTACAGGTCCACTTCTAAAGCCATTATTCAAAAGCACAGTTCAGTTAGTAGGATAGGAAGTGGAGAGGAGGGAAATAAAACCCTCATTAGCTGGAATGACACAGCCTCTCTGACGGTTATATCTTCTGAGGCTTTCTCTGGGTTTCCTTAAAGTCCTAACTGAGTTTGCCTGTGGCTATGCTAATTAGCGAGGAAGACAAATTTGGAAACACAACAGAAATTCCTTTCAGTTCATACTCAAATCTCTTATATGCTTGGTTAGGTACAGCCTGTATCTGCCCAACAATATCCAAATGCATGCACACCTAAGGGCTGGTGTAGACTAAAATAAAACTTACTCTTCTTTAACTGACCCCTTGCAGCAGCTAAGAATGGAGCAAATGTGGGATTGAACCTGAAACACAAGAGTCTGCCCAGGGTGACTATATGGCTCAATTCAACAATGAAGAATCTAGCCCTTAAAAAGGTGGAGAATTCAGTGATAAAGGTACAAATAACAACCCGTGTTTTCTAAAGAGGGAACAGTAACTAGTAAAGCAGATTTAATGCCCATCAGAAAGCTGTTTGGTATAGAAAGGTGTCTAAACTCCTCCCTAATTCCTCCAATGAAGAGTGTGAGATGACATTACCCAGCCTACTGAGCAGAGCTTTCCCCCATGGCCAGGGCTCACTTTGCCTCTGACAGACCTGGGATGATTTTATTCAAGTTGCTTTTTTAGAAGCAATCTGCCAAACACAACAATCTGAACTGCAGGACTCGTTCAAGCACAGTATAGTGACAAATCAAAAACCAGAGCAAATGGACAATTTATTGCATGTTTTCACTCTGACTCCAAGTTATTCAGCAAGACAGTACTTGATTGTATAAAGCCATGGTATCAGTCTAAGGTTGTTATACAGTTCAGTCAGCAACATTCCTTAAAACATCCCAAAGACAAAACAAATCCTTCTGCAGCAATCAAAAATATTTATCATCTGATACCCGGAGAGTTCAGAAACAATGCAAGTCAAGATTATAAAACACAACAGAGTGAACCTTTTAAATCTGTATATAGTAGACACGGTTCAAATTTTTTTCATTTAGAAAGAACTTTTTGGGTAACTCACATGTTTTCATGGAAAGTTCAAAATGTCACCTTAAAGCAACCTTTTATCCTCTTAAAACTAAGCATTCACAAAGTTCTCGTCCATGGGGAAAAAAGTATTTTTTCCCAAACAGATCTAGAATAGCATCCCAGTGGTATTTATTTACTTTCTTATTTTTTTATATATCCCAAATATATTTATTTTATATTCATAGCTCAACTTTCTGAACCATTCATGCAAAGGTCTACCTTCACCATAATAAAATCCAAACATGCATATTGTTAAAATCCCTGTGGAAAGGGTATTAACACCACTGCAAAAAAAAAAAAAAAAAAAAAATCACACTCAAATCATAATGTAAAACATAATGAAAGCTTCACCTGCACACCAACAGAAGTGCAGCAGTGATGATCACAGCTTTGTACATCATTCACAAGTGGATGAGAGGATGATGCTTGGGAAGTTGTTGCAGACCAGTTTATCCAACAGGGACAGTGCTTCAAGCTTAGACACAAGGCAAGAACAACCACATGCAAACTAGCAGCAAGTCAACAGGGAGGACCATGCGGCAAGCAGAGTTTGGAAGACCTTGGTGTCAAATTGGTTTTAAAGAGAGAAGACAAAATAATGTAAGACAGAGCTGTCATGCATCCATATTTAAAATTTGGAGGAGGAGGTTACTACTTGCATTATTTTGATGATAGATGAATGAGTACTGCCTGGAGTGGTCTGCAGTAAAGCAAACTTTACAGGTGACCAGACTGTCATAAAAATCTGAGACTATTCCTAGAAGACCAAACTGAAAGGCAACTCCAGTTTTTTTTGCTGTGTGGGTTTTTTTTTCCTTTTCCTTTTCTTCTTTTTCACTCTTAACAGTCAAAACTATAGCAATATTTGCTTTCAGCAGTCCCAAGGGAACAGACTTGTGCTTTAGGTGAAGTTAAAATGACACTGCTGGGAAAAATTACATCTTAGTGACACAGATCCTGCTAAACTGCCTTTAACATAGTTACCAAAGTTATTTAGAAGAAACTTCAGTGGCAGTTTGTGATGATAAAAGGAGGTACAAGAAAAAAGAAGACCCAAAACCTCTGTATGCAAGACCCATATCTCTCTTGACAAAGACATTTAAAGAAATCGATTCTAATTTCTTTCTCAAACTCATACTTCAGCAAGGGAGCACAAAGCCACTGATTCAGTTTTCTTCTTTGTATTACTGTATTATATATATGGTCCCTGATGCACTTATTTATTGTGGTTTGAAGAGAGGGCAGAAGATAGAATACATTCTGATAGACTGAAAGACAAATTTATCCCAGGGATATACACATGCACAGTTCCTACTGAAGTCTACTGAACTGCTGTTCACTTAATGAAGTCAGCTAAGGCATCAAATGGCAGCATCTTTTGGCAACTAATCCATAAGTTCTGGTATGCAGACAACAGCCCTGAGAACACGGCCAGACGTACATTCTCAATTCTCCATCTTTCATCACACACTGCTGTGCAAAAATTATTTTCCGCATGTTTGCAAGGGACTGCTGAACTTGGAAACACAATCTCTAGTGACAAGCATACGTAAAATTCCCACACCAGCAAAAAACTCACGCCCCCTGTATTTAGGTACATGTAAATTTTTGATGGTATTTTATTATAGCTTGGTCTTTCCCCTTCTCCCTTCCCAGAAGGAAAAAAAAAAAAAAAAAAAAAAAGGATAAAACCTACCCAATTTATACTTCAGTTTTGGTTTAGCCTTCAAGTTGGAGCCAGAGCCTTAATAAGGGGACAGGATGGAATTTTGATCCTTTGTGGAAGTCCCATGAATTCTGTTCTGTTACAAGACTTTCATGGTAGGACGGAACAAACTCAGAAGTAACAGCTGCCACAAGTGGGGGATTACAGTAGGATTAGGTAACAGGAGAAGTCTCACGACTTCACAGATGGTGATACCGGCAAACACCATTGGGAATGTCTGCTGTAGTCCTCTAGAACCCCCTTCCAGTGGGGGAGAACTGGTACCTCCAGGGCTGGAGTCAGATGATTTATTTTAGATAGCCACCCTAGGACATGAAGCCTATGCTTGCCCTCTCAGTGGGCTCTACAGTGCTCCCATTTGAGCACCTACATTCTCTTTGATACAAGACTTTAAGCCACAGGAGCAACCCAGGAGATTCTGTCTTGGATTAATTCAAAGGAGCAGCTTCAAAATCACCTGCATGCAACACACCATGTTGAGAAGATGCTCTAATCTGAAGAGATGTTCAAAGGTTTGTAGAAAGATGCTGCTTCTGCCAGTTTTCTTGGTGGGATAACTGAAGCACAGAGTAAAGATGAAGTAACCAGATACTCATTACAACAGTAGTAAGGCCAAGAATTTATCTCAGCTCTCCTGAAATCCAGTGCTCCTTCTATTAATTTTCATACCTCTTCAGGAGTTTGCAGTTTCTCCAGTTAAGAGCTTTAAATAAGTCACTGACCTCTCCTATCAAGACCCTGGGTAGTCTGAGGCAGCAGAACCAGACGGCATTCCCATGATTACCAGAAATATCCAGTTGCCAAGGTACACACTTTTACAACGAACGTACAGGATATTTCCTTACTTTCATCAAGATCTGCGCCTACCTTCAGTGTCTTCCACCTGAGTCCCAAAGGAGCTCCCTCCATCACACAGATTACACTGTGCCACATGGCCTTGCATTTTAATTATGCTGTGCAACTAACTTCAACCGATTTAGCACTACCTAAGGCAAGAAGATACATGCCTTCAGCTACCTGCAGCCAGGGAATTGTCCTTGGAGCTTCAGCAGCAAATGTCACAGGTCAGAGCACTTTCCACACTGCCCTCCCACAAGCCAGAGCTAAGCCAGAGTACACCACCTATTACTAACTCTTACTTTCCTTCACATCATGAAGAACCAAGTTGCAGATAAACTGACCTTTAGAAGAAAAAAATGAATTAAAAACCCACGAAGCAGAACCAACCTTTCTTTGGCATTTTATTCTTCAGAAATTCCCTCCCAGGGCCTTTTTACAGCCTATGAGATGGCTATCTCCAAATGGGCTCCTTAAAGTAGGTATTATCTAGAAAAATATTAGACATGATACTTCAATGCCTAGCCTCTCTGAGATTAATGGCCATTTAATAACATCTCTTCATTCATCTTCATTCGTTCAGTGCAGTCTTTTCTACTGCTCATATCCATGCTTAGTTTAGTTTCCTACACTGGCTTAGAGACCACGCTGTGTTATCAGGCCTTTCACAGGCAACTGGTGATCTGTCATACCTGCATTCTCATGGGTGCAACACTCATCTAAATATGTTATATTTATCGTATAATATCATATAATATATGATAATAAATATCTCACCAATGACTCCAGAATCTCCATTTACACTTGACTTCTCTTTACACACTTTTTTTATAGTTTTACAGCGTTAACACACAGTAGGACTGAAAAATCCCTGTAATGCCACGGATACTTCTCTTAATTTCTGTGTGTACCTATCTATAGGGGTGTCTGTATAAACACCTATATGCACACAGATACAAACCACTTCCTATGTTATAGATTGTAAGTTACAAAGACTTGTCTCATGCATCTCTTCTAGACTGCTTTGCTGTTAACTGTGACAACTCATGACATGTACAGAAAGACCCAGTTCTTTTTTCTAATTTACAGCCAGCTCTTGGCCTCAGAGCTCTTATGCTAGCAAACTGACCCCATCCAATTTACTGACTTCCTAGAAGGGGAAGTTAACAATCCAATTCCAAAGCCAGTTTACTGAGCCTGTCTCCAGATGGATAATCCTGTCTGCCAGGGATCAACATGCTTGGCTTTGCTCCCATAACTGCTTCAAGTATATTCAACTTGAAGACGAGTCAGGGAAAAGTCTACTCATCATCCCCAGCCTAAGGCACATGGGGGAATTACTAGTTCCCCTCCACTCACTGAAACGGAGAAAACTACAGAGACGGTATGGTTTTCATCTGCATCTTCTCTATGACAACACTCCGCAGATTTTTCCCTGTTGCCCTTTGATTTTCACTCCCTCGCCCATTCACCACACACTTTTCCCACATCTTTTTGCAGCTGCCTTTCATCAGCTACGAGGAAAGGGGCTGGCTACAGCGCACCGTATGCTGCTGTGCCCCAGCTCCTTGTGGCCATGCTATACCTGACTCTTCCTCAGGAAGGATCTCAGCCAGTTACTGCCAGGGGTACAGGATGAACTAATCATCAAGCAACATGTCTGATCCAAAGCTCACACAGATCACTGTTATGACTATTCCCTTCAGTGGGTGCACATGACGACACATGAGACTGTAGAAAATATGTAGCCAGACCTTAGATGTGGCATAGTCGTTACCTTTAGGAAAGAAGATGTAAGGATGTGAAGGTTCTTCAGCCTTTGCCTGTTTCTCTGCAGCTGACCCCTTGCCCAAGCCACTTTTTGCAAGAGGTTTTCATAAGTACAGACAAAGAATGAAATTTAAAAAGGCACAAGAAGAGCCTCAGAAACGGAGTACTCTCTATCTGTATTCTTCAATTCTTTTATTCCTTCATTTCTCTCCTCCAGGAGAGGGATTGCAGTAGGATTAGGTAACAGGGGTAACAGGGATCCTCCAGGATTTCCCTCCTTTTTTTTAGATTTACAGCAAAAATTATATTACTTGCTTTAATGTCATATATGCTTGATTCCTTGAAATTTTCCAATTATTATCCTAAAGAAAATATTTCTAAAATATGAACTAATTCTTGCTACTGTCAAAAAGTATCAGTCTCCCAGCTGTCCGTTATCCTCTTTCTAACATAAGATTCTCTCACCTAAATCCTTTAGTGTGTTTTCAAAAGAAAATTTCTCTGTTCTGCCACTCAGAAGTGTGTTACAGGGTATGTCTTTCCTGCCTTCTCTCTGCTTTGTTGATTTAGACCTGACTGCTAATCCAGCCTGGATTACAAAACCTAGCAAGTTCTTGTTCACTTTCTTTAGATCAATGCAGCCTTTGAATCCTTCCAGATGCTTTTTGCTCTTGGGTTTCTGAAGTAACTAGAGAGTGAATAAAACAGCTAGATACATTAGCTGAGTTCTTTTGCCTGATCTCGGAACTGCTGGGAAAGCAGGTATTTCAAAATAGTAAGTTTTATCTCAAAGGATTAGATGCTAGTCCTTGGTACTAGTGTCAGACCTTTGGCACATGTGGCCCATGTTGGTTGATGATGTCTAAAGCAGAGGCCAGAATGGGAACCAGAAACACAGCTTTTTTTCCTCCCTTTATGAGAAAAAGACAAAATTTTTTTTTTTTTTTTCTAAATTAGGGTATAAAGCTAGTCCTAATTAATAAGAAATATAATGCCATGAGTACAGTATGACCACAGCAGTGGAGCCTTGCCAGGACATTCAAAATGTTCTCCTCAATTCTTCTCTGTCTCCACTACACCAAGAACACCAGCTCAAGAGTTTTTTCAAAATGTTCTTTCATTTTTCCCTTCAACACAGCCTCTTGGCCACAATAGATAGTGCAGCTCATCTGGGAAACAGATTTAGCATTGGAGCCTGACCTGGTATAGAACAGGTTAATTTTGATCCATTGACATGCCAACAACTTCAACCATCAGAAGCACATGATTAGTAGCAGATTTCCAGGTTGTATCTAGGATTTTAGCTGCTTTTGGCAGCTAAAGACTTTGACAACTAATTTCCCCCACCTCAAGTGCTTTTCCTCTCTTGAGGTGAGATTTTTATCGACTATCGACTACTATTGCATTCTGAGATTTTTTTCCTAATGGAGATATATCTTTTGAAAGAAGACGTTGGAGTATTTCATTTTTCAGGAGGTGGAAAGTGAATTCTCACTTTATGAGTCTTTTCTGAAAAAAAAAAAACCAAACCAAACCACAACCCCCTAAACCATCCCTCTGAAACAAAACACTAAATGCCCTCCAGACTATTCCTCTGGAATAGCTATTAACAGAGCAAAGTGATGTCTGAGCTCAGAAAATACTGACCACTTTACAAAAATCACACAACATACAGGCTCCAGGATATCCCAGGCAGGCTGACCCACCATCTACAACCCAGGAAGTTATTTACAATAAACTTATGCTAATAAAACTGTTGCCCCTGTGCAAAACTCGACTCAAAATCCCCAGCTCTGGTTTAAGACATACTGATAAACTTTAGGTCATGGTTTTACCCCAGACAGTTTAAACACCACGCAGCCACTCCCTGTGGTGAATGGGAAAGAGAATCAGAAGAGCAAAAATGAGAAAAATCATGAGTTGAGATAAAGACAGCTTAGTAAGTAAAGCAAAAGCCACACACACAAGCAAAGTAACTGCAGTTTTATTCTGTATAGATGTGTGCTACACCTAAAAGCTGGCTGTTCGTCTATATTATTGAAACCTATGTACACCATGTTGTCATTAGATTTGCCTAAAATGTGCATATACACCTATTATCCATGACATTAGTACAAAAAGAAGAGATTGAACAGTTCCCAAGTATCTTAAAAGCTCTTTCACACTGCATAAACTTAACAACTAGAGACACAGGTAATGTATATTTTCTTATATAAAGAAGATTCTAGGGTAGGCAAGAATATAAATAGGAGAAAAGAGAGAATGCATGAAAAAGGAAGAGAATTGACAAGTACACCTGAATTGAGATGTAAAATAAAACTATTCAGAAGATATAAACCGAAAAAAAAAAAACCCCAACTTTTCCCAAAGTTTCTTCTGCTTCCCATTGCATCGGCAGCCAAGCGCACACTGCCTGAAGTGTTCTGACTCTGATACTCAGCATACATCACAACAGAGAAACGATAAAGCAGGCTTTTAGCTCTGGCATTCAGGAAAAAGGACAAGAAGCGGTACGGTGGAAAATATTATCTGTTCAAAGGGCACACCTTTCCAAGGATAAAAAATGTCCTCAATTTTGATATGAGCAGTGCTCTACCATTTGCTCTTTCCCCCCGTTGTGCACCCAGCCTTCAAAACTCTGCTGCCAGTTGGTATTTTTAATTTAAAGGATATTCATAAGTAAAGAAGCCTCCCTCACAGGTTCATTAAAGTCCCAGGGTATTTGGCAAGCCCTGAAGCAAGAATTAAATGACAAATATGGCTTTGTATCTGAGCTCTCAAGCCACAGACAAATAAAGATGAACAAGCTTCCAAAATTACCAAAATAACCTCAAGTTAAAGCTGAGCTTTTAACAGTAGTGAGGAAGTAAAAAGTGCTTTCTTTCAGTGTTCATGGTGGCTGAGGGTTACTTAACCTGCCTTCAAATGGTCCCTTTCATTGCACAAATGCTGTGTGAGGTGCCATTACCTCCTGACAACGAGAGGGATAGAAGGAGTCTAAAAGACCCCACCGGACACTTGCTGTAGACAGTTTCTTCTGCGTGTACATCATCGTCCTACTATTTATTGTCAATAAAATATATCTGGTCTCTCATCTGTTTTTAATCTAGTAATAATCCTTAATGCTTTAGAGGCAAAGTGCGTTTAACAATCAGCGTTTGTAGCTGAAAGAGTGCAAGTCATCTTCAACTTCCAGTTGAGCAACACCCCAGTTTCCTGTTCTCTCTGCTGGCAAAGCTCTGGTCTTAGACACTTGCCCGTTTTGTAGAGAGTCTGCTGAAGTTTCTCAAAGCAGGGCCAGTTAAAAAAAAAAAAAAAAAAACAACAACACACCCCACATCCACTCACATGCTTTGCTCACACCACTTCATTGAGATCCATTTCCTGCATCTAGTTTTTCATACAGGTGCACAAAGAGCTGTGCACAGACAGTCAAAAAACCACAGGATAAAGTATTAAACAGGGGAGGGGCTGGGAAAGAGCAGGAGGAGGTCTCCTGGCTTGTTCAGTGCAGCTCATCGTCATTTAGGTGTGCGCAGGCAACTGTGTATGTTTATTCTGATTTCCTTGACCAACTTGCAGGTCAGAGTGTTCCTGGAGCTTGGTACTCTGAAAATATTATGAAACAAAACTGCTTCACCCACCCTGAGGCAGTCCCTTGACAAAACGGGAATAATTCAAGGACTTCAAAGGTGTGCATTTAGTAACTCCTTCAGGACCTGGCATAAACCCATCATCAGGCATTTCTGAGTCATTTCATCATCTGCTTATTTGATTGAGGAAAGGATTGATATTACTAACAAGTAATTTTATCCTTTCTGTTCCCAGGGTGAAGATGCAAAGTGGTTGTTTTGTTTTGTTATTTTTAGAAGAAACACAAAGGACCTGATTCCATTATTCTTACTCCTAAGGAGCTGTTCCATCCACAGTAATAAACGTGCTAATACCAAAGGTACTTGGGGAGTCAGTGTGGCTAAGAAAATATATGAACCAAAGCTTGATTGACATTTGAAGCCTTAATATACCAGATTCAATGAAATGCAGTCCTCCAGGCATAAAACAAAGGACTATTTCCCCTGCTTTTGGGGCAGGATTTTCTTGATAGTATCAAATATCCAGCCCTCAGCAAACTTCATCACTCCTGAAGGTGGTGAGTGCACAAGAAGGGTATCCAGAGAAGAGCATTGTTTCACAACAAGCCTGGAGCTCTTGTGCACCTACCTCTCTGTTTGGATTTAAAACGCCTCATATTACCTGCAGCTTCAGCAATCGGAGCTGAACAAAGTGACACTGGTTGCAGAGATGTTTAATCACAGCCTGAATCACGCCAACACTCAGATGTGCTATACCGTTTTCTTATGGGTAGTTCCCTTGAAATCAGATTACTTATGTAAGTGAGTAGAAGTGTGCCTGAAAGGTTGGGGCTGTAAAGTGCAGTGGGAAAATAAGAGTCTTGGCTTCTGTTATTTTAAGAAGTGGTGCCTTTCTTATGGTATTTTCTGATAGCAAGATGAACCCATGACAGATGTTAGACACCCTGTATCGAGGGAACGGCTGTAAGTGCCAAAAAGGGTTCATTTAAACAATAAATTGTTTATTTGTAAGCAAACAAGGCAAATTCACGGTTTAAGCAACTGTTTTGGAATACAAATGAAAGTGAACTCATAAAGTTGTCGACACCATGTAAAATAGAGCTCTATAACACTGTCGAGCTGCAAGTATGAACTATGTAGGAACCCCAGCCCTGGAATGCATTACATATGCTTATTAGTGTCTGCCTCAAGGTAAAAGCAGGAATTTAGTGACAAGAGTGGGTAAAAAAGCTCTCTCTCTCTCTATATATATTTTTTTTGAGAAAAAACACTGAAGGTCAAAATGTAACATAACTGGAGTGAGGATGGGAGGAGAACAGAGAAGTCACACAAGCAGAAGACAGCCTGAGAACATAAAGGAAGAGGGCAGCTGAATGTGGATGGCCCTGTGGTTTATGAACTCCAAATTGCACATTAACGAATGTGTTCACAGTAATTTTTAACTCTAAAGGAGTGTAAATCCACAGCTGCTGGGAAGATACTCATTGGACAGCAAGGCAATAGATCTGTTGCACACAGGGTTTGAAACACGACAGCCAGTTTGCATTATCATCTCCTGCCTTCCTAGTTCTGTCAGAGAAATAACTCATTTGCTTCATGTTATCATTACCATGCTGACAATTTTACTTAAGGGGAAGAAGGGAGAAGACAAATGCAAAGCATCCCTCCATGCAGGGAAACCTTTCAATACAGATGATCTGAAATAGTGCATTGGAGCAATAGTTGGTGCAATATCCCATCAGCACATAGTAGGTGTTGCCATATTTGTCAGCAACGTCTGCAAGTTTTCTACCAAAAATTCCTCCTTCAGCAGCCAGTGACCTCACAAGCAAACATCCCAGATTTGTCATTTTGTTGCAAAAGTACAACTTAAGATTTTTTTTTTTTTTTTTGACATTTGCTTTGGGGGGTGAGGTGGTGGTGGTATGCTTTTAATTATTCAGTTATTCTGCTAGTCCTTAATTGCACAGAGCTTTGAGAAGTATTCCAAGATCATGTGTTCTTCATGAGGCATATGATGGTCTTGTAGAGGTAGAACAGACATAACAACCCCAAATGAAAAGAATCAACCCCATATGGACCAAACCCTCTTACCATTGCTAACAGGACTTGGCCAACAAAACCAGAGAGGTCACCAGGTACTGAATGATGGTTCCTGGTATCTGATTAGTTTTTCTTGCACAGGTCTGTGGTGGCACACATTTCATTGCCCAGACCCACGGAGAGAGCAGAGGTCAAGGAAGCCAGTGAGATGGGATGGAAAATGCTTGAAGTTTTGTGCAACCAAAAGGTGGAGAGCTTCATGCAGGATATTACCCGAGTTATTTCTACAGCAATTTCAGATTCCAGAAAAGTTTTAATCTTAATAAATATTTATTATAGACTACACTACATTTACTTTGTTACAGAAGACAAACACTGACTTTGTTTGTGATTTATAAATCCCATGCATCCGATTCTTGATACCCCTATCTGGCAGGCTGGATAAGAACAAACTCCCTGACTGCTGCTAAGTAAAAGGATGGCATATGCTATTCCCTCTCTTCAATCTCTGATTCAGTAAATCAGGCAAACAAACCAAAAGTCAATGTTTATGAGAACTATGAGAACTCCTTAATTATTCAGAGCATACAATAGCTTTTCCCTTTGGGTGATAAAGGCAGCACAAGATTAATGTCCATGTCCTTAGAAAACCTTTTGGAGCCTGATCCTGATGAGGATCTTGCAGTAAACATGCCCCCCACCCCCAGCAGAGAGGGTAAGTAACCAGAACCCTATTCCGTGACTTAGCATCCCATGAGTATCCTCAGTGGTGTTTTCACCTCTGCAGATCAGCAGGACTTTCTTTCCATCCTGGTCTGCACAGCCTCTCAATTACTGTCGTATAAAAAAGTCCTCAGGATACATGTAGATATCCATACTCACAAAAGGAAGGGAATAATATTCTACATTCAGTCTGCATTTGTCTCAAAAAACAGTGACATCATTAGGGCTAACGATATTTTACTCTGGAATTGGAAAAAAGTCAGAATAACCACACAGCTGGTTACCAGGGCTCAGCCATTGCAAACAGACACTTTTTAAGTCACCGTAACTCAGCTATATTCTGTTGTGAACTCATACCCTTACTTCCAGGAAAGGAGTTGTAACAGAGATGAAAAAGAATATTTGTGAAGGAATAAGCCAACCTTTCCAGTCGGAGATCAAAGCTAACAGTGACTCAGCATTCATTCCATCAGGAGCCCGGAGTAAATTTCCCTCTGCTCTGCTCACAGCCTACCAAAAGCCCTACAGCTTTCCATTTTTCCTTTCACGAAATTGATGAGTAACACAGGGTGGAAGCCAAATGAGCTGGATTTTATTTAGTGCGGAGGGAACCCCTAAGCTTATTGGGATATAGGAACCATTTAATTCAACCTCCTAACATCATTGGTTAGTTGGAGTACTACAAAACCTTTAAAACAAGGAGGTCTCGTTGGTGTATGTGCAACAGCGAGGACTAAAATGTCCAATATAGTTTCAGGTACAAATTTTCACAGCTGAAGCAGAGGACCAGCAGTGTTCTTACCCGAATCCTACAGCTGAGGACACTCCCATTTTCTATGATGGGAGCAATAAATTTATTGGCTAAAACAAGAAAGGCTGCTGAGTCCAGTCTAAACTTCTCACTGACACACATGATGTTTGACAGTTCGAGTTCCAAAAATCACTAATATAATATATTGAGTTCAGAATTAAATTTGAGCATAATTCACTCATATGCTCCTAAAGTCAGTTCCGTTTAGAAATTAAGTTCAATAATTGAGCAACGGTTTGTTGCTCCTTAGCTTTCTGATGTTACAGTTTAGCCAGCTTTTCTACATCAATGCTTCAACATGAGACTGCCGTCACTGAAATGATGATTCCTTAGAGGATAAAGGTACTTCTGGCAGAAAAGCTAGTTTCAGAAATGTATATGCACACATATACACACAGACCGCTTATGTCTTTCAAATGGCTTCTCATCACAGATGTGCAGTGGATTATCATGTAATACACAGCCCGTCGTAAAGCATATACAGATATTCCCTTGCCATCTCCAGAAGCGATTACAAACTTCCTTTTTCTTTCTTTAAGTAATTAAGACTAGATGGCCACAGGTAATTAGGTGAAAAGGCAGTCAATGAGCACTCTCCAACAAAGCACAAGTCTTGTAATATTGATCTCCACTGCACCTGCTTCTACAGAAATTAAACACTACCAAGTAGACACCAGAATACAACTATAAAAAAAGACTAATTCAAAAGTGCTTCCTTTCCACAAAAAAAAAAAAAAAAAAGGAAAATCTACACCGATAGACAAAACACAAGTTTTGTATGAGATCTGAACTTTCAAGATATCAACTTGTTCCTGTGCATATGAACACTGTAGTTAAGAGGTCTTACGTCTCCAGCCTTTGCTCTGTCTTCTCCCTTGGCAATACTTACAAAAAGAAAGCCCAACTTGTGGGGAGATATACAATCATAGAATTATTTTGTTTGGAAAAGACCTTTAAGATCATGGAGTTCAACTGTATGTGCACCATGAGACATATAGGCTGATCTGAGACCTCAGACTCCCGAGAAGAAATGGAACAAGACATATGTGATGGGTTCACCTTGTCTGGCCACCAGGTGCCCACCAAGCTGCTCTGTTACTCCCCCTCCATCAACAAGAGAGGGGGAGAAAACTACAACAAAAAATCGTGGGTTGATACAAAGACAGGGACATCACTTACCTATTATTATTACGGGCAAAATGGAATTGACTTGGGGAAATGACAAACTGTGAAGCAGATGGATATATAGTAACCTGGGAACAGAACTCATCGAGTCCAGTTCTTGCATCTACCTTCCTAAGCCTAACACAGCAGCACAGAGTCAAGCCCAGAACATCCCTTAGTTAAAATTCTTAACAACAAACCAAATCAAAATGTTGTCACATATCAGAGACCTGTTACTCTGTTGGCTGATGCTTCATTGTTGTTTTCTTTTCCTCAAGATTTTAATTATTTGCTAATTCCTCCCGGGAAATCTGTGTCCTAGTTTGCTAAGGAAACACAGGACTTCATAATTACATAAACCCCTGAATACTTCACAGTTTAAAGAAGCAAACCTCACAGAAAACCCTGTGAAGTTTAAAATGGTAAACAAGTAGGAGCTAATGGCATAAAGATTAAAAGGAGGGATTTATTATTCAGAGCATTAATAAATATGAACACAAAATAGAGTGTGGAATGCTTTTACATCCTTTTAGATCCACTACAAGTTTACTTTGATTTAGAAAGGTGTCTTTCTGCTCAGACTGGGAGACAGGACACTTCTCCACATAGATTGTTGTGGATTTTCATTTAAATTCTGTCATGCTTTTACATGCCCTCCTCTACTGGCTGGGTTTTTATAATGGAAAAGTTTGTAAACGGCTTTGAAACGATGGCACCTGCCATTCATTACACAATAGTCCCTCTCCATTGGCCAGAGTGAGGTCGAAGTAACACAAAGACACATGGCAGGCTTTAGGCATAGAAAAAGCACCCTAATGAACAGCAGTTCAAACTGATCTGTCCCTTGAAGCCTACAGTATTTTAATTTGTCCTTTAATGCCACCTCTCCTCCTTGTTCCTCTTGGCTTCACCAAGGGCAGGTGGAGGGAGGCAATAAGAGTTACGTCTCTGTTTCACTCCCATATTTGTTTTATTTTGTGGTCATTCTTCGGTCACCATTGCTCAATATTTCCTTCTATTACTCAATACTTTATTTTTACTGTCTTGCCATAAAGGGACTAAAAGCAGAAAGAATCCTTAAGGACCTTCAATTTTGACAGCACTCTTAGCGGCAAAGAGTTGGGATGACTTTTTTTATATATATACATTTACAAAAATTAGGAATCCAGGTAGTCACAAAGCTGGTTAAATTAAAAAAAAAACCCAAAAACCAAAAAAACAAAAACCCACTTCTGTTTGTTGAGCAAGACAGAGCTGCTTATCAAGAGGTCAGACACAGCTCTTCTGACATATAAAGGGTCTTTCCTGAGGTGTCATTCACTTTCCAGGCAAAAACTGCTCATTACTCTAAATTTTTAAAAGGCTTGTATTTTGACCTGGCAGCATACAAATTCACCTGCTGACACTATAAAATGAACAGCTCAGAAAGGAGAGGACAGGCTAAAGATCGGGTCACAGCTGTACCTGCAAGGAGAAAACCAGAGGAAGCCCTGTTAGCTATTGATCCAAATTAGTTAAATTAAACCATAAAACAAGACCATTATGTAATAAAAGTCTTCCAGAGAGGCTGCAGCTGCGCTCTGAGAAATGAAACCATTCAGTATGAGATAAGAGACACCCATATTGACAGCTATAACGGGAGCCTCCATCCCAGCCAGGATGAGAACTCGGCAACCGCACACAGGCAGTGGGACAGCACAGAGCCTGTTGGGTGCATCCATGGTCCTCTCCTGCTTACCCAAACCAGTTCTGGAGTGATCTGAGGCTCAGGGAAGGCTCCACACCTCTTGGCCACCTTCCTGTGGTGACCAGGTGTCACCTCACTTGTTCTAACTCAGACTTCTTCAGCAGGTCCCCCATTTTTCCTACCCCTGAGTAAACACCATGACCTCGAGGTAGGAGGAGATATACAAAGACGGACAGGACTGAAGTCCAGCAGTTCTGCAGGTAAGAGATGCTGTGAGCACGCTTTAAACCATGCCATCAGATAGCCCCCCAGATGCACATGCACAACCCTGATAATCATCTGGGTGGCCCCACAGGTAGCCTCAGGTGTATGTTTTAAAATGGATACAATGGGCAGGAAACAAATTGGCCTCAGGACTCCTCATATAGAGCAGGGTAAGAACAAACAGGGACGTTATGCTTGTTTTAGGCCATGTACTTCCCTTGATTTTAGCATGGCTTTGCTAGATTTAACTAGCCCAAGCAGAAAATGATTGCAGGTTCATACAAAATTAAAGTCACAGGCCACAGTGGGTGTAAAACACACTCCACACCAACACTGGAGTCAGATTTGGCTCATGTGTTTAGCATCCTAGCTCTGCGAGATATTATAGTAAAACTGTCAGGACAAAAATTATTTGGAAGGAAAACGGTGGTATTTCCCCCTCAGGAAATGGATCAGAAAACATCAGGGATGCATAAACCCATTTCTTTTTGCCTAACCAATGCCATAGGCAGTGTAGCATCAGCACTCATGGTATGTGAGCAAAGTGTAATTCAACCACTCCATCATCTCACTACAAATGGCTTGTTCCCAT
>NW_010146323.1:0-1976 GCF_000699245.1 Pterocles gutturalis
CCGGGTTTAAAAATATAAACCTGGTTTGGAAATATAAACCTGATGTGAAAATAGAAACTGAATTTAAAAATATAAACCTGGTTTAGAAATATAAACCCATTCTAAAAATATAAACCAGTTTTGGAAATACAGACCTGTTTGAAAAATATAAACCGGTTTTAACAGTAGAAACCTGGTTTTAGGAGTATAAACTCATCTTAAAAGTCTAAACCCGTCTTAAAAGCATAAACCTGGTTTTCAGAGTGTAGACTCGGTTTTAGAAGTATAAACGCGTTTTAAAATTATAAATCCTTTTTAGAAATATAAACTGGTTTGAAAAGTATAGACCCGTTTTAGGAGCGTAAACCCAGTTTTAGGAATATAAACCTGGTTTTAGAAATAAAAAAAGTGTAAACCTGTCTTAAAAGTATAAACCCGTTTTAAAGGTATAAACCCAGTTTTAGGAATATAAACCCAGTTTTAGAAATAGAAACCCGTTTTAAAAGTATAAATTGATTTTAAAAGTATAAACCGGTTTTAAAATATAAACCTATCTCGAAAGGAGAAGCCTCTTTTAGAAGAATAAACCCAGTTTTAGAAGGATAAACCCATTTTACGTATATAAACCTGGTTTTAGAAAGATAAACCCAGTTTTCAAAGTATGAGCTTGTTTTAGAGGTATAAACCCGGCTTAAAAGAATAAACCTGGGTTTCGGAGTCTAGACCTGGTTTAGGAGTGTGTATAAACCCGGTTTAGGGGTACAAACTCGTCTCAGGAATATAAACCCGTCCTAAAAGTGTAAACCTGTTATAGGACTATGAACCCATTTTACAGATACGAACCCACTTCAGAAAGAGAAAACGATTTTCTAACCGTAAACCTCTTTTCTAACCGGAACTATTCCGTCCCCGGCTCTTCCCTGCCTCAGTTTCCCCTCCCGCTCCCCTGATGCCACCCCGGGGGGTTCACTCCCCGTGGTACCCGCCGCCCCCCGGGCTGGAGCATCTCCCCCCCGTTTGTGGGTTTTCGGGTGGAATTTCTCATTCCGGAGCTGCCGCGGTGACAGCTGATGGTTTTTAGGACGTTATTTAAGCTCAGGCTCAACCGCGTTCCCATCTGGAATATCTCTAGGATGGCAAAAATTAATTAAAATGGTTTAAATGGTTAATTACAATTAATTGAAAAATTCCAATTTCAATCCCAGTTTAAATCCGGATGGGATCCTGCTTTCCGATGGCTGCATGTAGGGAGTTCTCTGTATTTTGGGGTGGGGGTTTTTTTGGGGTTTTTTGGGTTTTGCTTTATTGGAAGCAACTGGTTTGACTGGTCGTGGAGCGTCAATCCCAAACTGGGGATAGAAATTAATGAAATCTCCTGGGTCTGGCCGGGTGATGGATGAAGGTTTTATTCCCAATTTGTCACTTTTGGGATTCCGATGGTTGGCCGCGATCCCGAATCCTGGAATAAGGAATAATTAACAGAGAGAAGGGTTGGGATTCGTCGGAGCCGGCCGCTAACGATGGTTTAATGAGTCCCAAGAAGGAGGATTAATGAGCTGGTGCTGAGTCCTAGGATTTGGAACTGGGATGATGCTGAGCCTGGAAAAAGGATGGAGGATGAGTGGGGATGGGAAAATATCGGATTGGGGCCAGATCCTGCTGGATCAGGGTCAGGTCCTGCCTGATCAGGGTCGGATCCTGCTGCATTGGGATTGGATCCTGCTGGATTGGGGTAAAATCTTGCCAGATCAGGGTCGGATCCTGCCGGATCGGGGTCAAATTCTGCCGGATCGAGGTCGGATCCTGCCAGATCAGGGTCGAATTGTGTGGGATCGTGGTTGAATCCTGCCAGATCGGGGTCAAATCCTGCTCGACTGGGGTTGGATCCTGCTGGATCAGGGTCAGATCCTGCTGGACAGGGTTCAAATCCTGCTGGATCGGGGTCGGATCCTGCTGGATTGGGGTCAAATCCTGCCGTCTTAGGGCATTTCTGTGTG
>NW_010146323.1:2038-2356 GCF_000699245.1 Pterocles gutturalis
AGCTGTGGGTGCTGGGCGGGTTTTCTGGACCCACATCCCATCTCCATGCGCCTGGCGGGGATTTTGGACCCGAATTTTTCTGCGCCGCCGTCTCCTGCGACCACTCGTGCAATGAAAGCGTCTGATCTCTGCGCCGCTCAGCAAATCCCACATTTCCGTGAGATCCCATCGGAGCAGCGGCACGGGGATCCCCGGATCCCGGCACATCGCAGATGTGGGATCGCATCCAGCCCGGCACAGGGATCCCCGGATCCTGGCACATCGCGGATGTGGGATCGCATCCAGCCTGGCACGGGGATCCCCGGATCCCGGCACATC
>NW_010146324.1:0-908 GCF_000699245.1 Pterocles gutturalis
AACCATTCTATGATTCTATGGTTCTATAAAGAGGCATTATATTTGTGCCACATAAAGCCCGTCTTGTAGGCCAAATGCTCAGGTTAAAACAATTGATGAGTGTTGCTGTAGTTGTTTTTTTTTTTCCATCTGAAATTGCTACTTCTATTGTGAAAGATGAGAGCGTTTCCATTTCAATAGTTTGTCAGCTTTAATAACATTGGGGAAATTGATACTTTACAAAAAAAGAGACATATGTCTTTTTTGGGTAAAATTATAGAATTAAATATGTAGGTTACCTATTTATATACTACTAGAAAGTATTTTTTTAAGAGAGATATGCAAAGCAAGAAACTATTGCCTACGTGAAAAATATATTTAAAGATTTTTGTCCTGGGTGCCAGGAATGTAACAAAGAACAGATGTATTTAACTATGAAATACTGTGATCACTAGACAGCACAAACTTTCATTTTGTGCAGTTTTTTTGGTTTATTTTTATTTATATAAACCACTGCTTACTTTATCATGTGAAAACACAAGTTATTTGGTCAAAACTGAGCAAAATCTCTGTGTGTCTTACTATGTTTGTCTTTTCGAAATGCTGACAATCGAAAAGGGAAGCATTATGTTTACAAATCTGATTTTGGACTTTTTGCCAAAATGTTGGTAGTATCACTAATAGACTCTATCTCCAGAGTCAGATGAAATTGTTGTGCATCACTGTAAACCAGAAGACGTTTGATGTCCAGAAAAGGTGCGTTCAGGTAAAGGGGAGCAATGGAATTTTTGCCTTAAATTTTTGGGTTCAAAGCTGTTACGTTCGGGAAGGTGGAATAACAAGCAAGGTCCATCCCTTTGTGCTGCGTGACAGTGATATTTGTGTTATTTACTTGAGACCAGGTTGACTTTCGGTCCCTTGGATTAGAT
>NW_010146324.1:1172-2769 GCF_000699245.1 Pterocles gutturalis
GGCCCCATTTTGGCAGTTCAGCGCTCTTTTATCTCAACCGCGTGCCTGGATCTGACGCTGACTGCCCTTATGGGACACACAATGCTGCTCTAACTGTCTCGATGTGTTGTGATAGTTTGTGGTGCTGTCACTGAGACCCAGTGCGGTTAATTCCCCCCCACCGTTTACCGTTGACCTGCATTTCATGTGACTTCTGGTCTACGGGCTGTGTATGTATTGGAACTGGAGGTTAGTGCTATTTCAGAGGTCCAGCACTGCACAGCGTCGTCAGACCCGACAAGCTACTGTAAAGGCCTTAATTGAAGGTTTTGCCTATTTGCATTGAGCATTTCTGAAGCCTTGCGAGTATACCTGACAGCATATGTATTGCAAAATAATGCTGTAAATCTACATGTCTCCGGAGCTGACTTTCCTGTTCAGCAAATGTTGAGAACCCGTTGAAGTACGGCCTCTGACTATATTATTTTCTTTCCTTTAAAACTGGCTTGCTTGCTTGGAGAAAACAAAACAAAACAAAACATTGCCCATGGTGGCATCTCGGCTGGGTTTACACTATGACAAATCTGGAGAAAATTATTGATATAGAGAAGGGGCAGCTGTGCAGATCTCCTTCACGGGAACTGTGGATCTCACTACATTTTATAAAATATACATGGTCGAAAGGATTCAGTAGACCTTTCCAGTTGGCTGAAAAAATCCATAGGTTAGGAGGATTGGTTTCCAGTCTTGCTGGGGTTTGAGAGAGAAAAACTGCCCAATACTTTTTTTTTAAATTGTAGCTATGCTCTAAACCGTCACTTGAAGCAGCTCAATTGACTGCTTTTAAGTCTTTGGTTCACCTTGTCATTTATTTTTTTTTTTAAAAGTAATATTCAGATATTTTGGATGTGTTTTGTAAAACACGTAGACAAGTGTTGGAGGCAAGTTATTTTAAACAAAAATTAGGTTAAAGTGTCGATATTGAAACTTTGCTCATTTGTTAGCTTTTAAAAAATACTAATGCTACAACCAGTATTTTTAGATACAATAAGTGTTGATCCATGCAAAAACCTACGTCTGCTTTGAAATATAGTTCTTTTTACAAGTTTACTGTCATTTGTTTCTGTATCTGATGTGGGAGGGATGTGGCCAGCAATTCCATAACCTTCCTTTGGGGAAGGATACGAAATTGAGCAAGGTCTACGAGTCCCCCTTTATGCCTTTGAGAGTATTTTACAACTTTTCCAATTGTTCCCACACAGACTGTGTTAAGACTCTGTACCTGAAACATCCTGGGGGCATTTTGTTGATGAACACTTGAGCCATTGTTGCCCCTTTGTTCTACATCAATTTAAGTTCAATAAAACATTATCTTTGTAATCCCGAGACTTTGGTCTTTCCTTGTTGAGGGGCAACAAATGCTGCCGTGGGGACTGCCGCTTTACTCTGGGAATTTTTTACTTTAATGGGAATTTTTTATTTTACGGGGTAAATTCTGCTGGTGTGCACGAGGCTCATCGTGGCTACATCCCCTCGCTGTAACGTCCTGCTGCTGATTTACAAAGCACCATAACGTCCTGCTGCCGATGTACAAAGCATGCAAGAGTGCTGCTGTCAA
>NW_010146325.1:0-17311 GCF_000699245.1 Pterocles gutturalis
TTAACTTTAAGCAGTCTGTATTTAACCCATGACACCCTCTGAAGAAGCAGGGCCCGAATTTTCTCTTGGAGGAACTGTTGACTTTGGCTCATTTTTAGATTGTCTTCACTAAGTCAAGTCATCTACTGATTACAAGTTTTTGGGCAGTAGTGAAAAGTGCACCTGAATGAATCATGGAGCTAAAACTCGTCCATGAATCATACTGTTCTCTCTAAGAGTGAGTCATGCCAGGACGGAAACAGCTGTATTAAGTGCCACCAGTTCTTTGTTACAAGAGCTCTCAGGAAAAGCATGTTGTCATGCTGGCATCCCCTCAGCAGGGGCTGTGAGCATGTAGGGCCATGACTGGACCCTGCCTGTGCCGCACAGGAGGGGCAGCTCAATGGGGCATTTCAATCTCTGACACCGGCAAACTGCTGGAAGATGCCATGGACAATGCTTATTGGATGCAGCTCTTTATATAGCATCTAAGAAGGAATCCTGAGAGCTGCAATTTTCTGAATCCTGTGTCAGCTCAGTTTCTTGTAGCAGCCCTAGCTCTTACTAACATTGCTGGAGTGCTGGACATCACTACTCGATCCAGGCAAGAGATGCCCTGTATGGTGGATTCTTTCCTCTGGCAGCTTTGCATGATTCAAGAAATAAAAAGTAGGCTGTAAGCTTCCTGATAAAGTCAGCTGGAGACTATTCCTCCACCCCTCTCCTTCACCACAAGCAAGGCATCGTGTAACTACTCCAGGCGAGATGGATCCCATCTAGCTGCCGTTATCCACGCTGTCTGCCTGGACACAGGCAGCGCACAACGTACACCCAAGAGAGGCACACTGGCGTTTCATCCCATTTGTGCCTTCACTTCCAAACTGAAAAGGCCCCAGCATGGATCACAGAGCCAAGCAAGCACCACGGGCTTTGCCAAGATGTGGCAATAGTTCCCATCAACCCTCTGGGAGCCAAGTGATAGTTTTTAAACACACTTGCCTTGACCCCAACTCCAGGGTTTCCTAACAGGGCTTTGTAAGGTAGTCATATGACCCTCATTGGAAATACTCATCTAATCAGATAGTGATTTTTGGACATTATTTCATATTTTTAATTGCTGTCTGGCCTAGGGACCACCTATGTTCAAAGCTAACTCTATGGACACATCCTTTTTTTGCCATGGAGGAGCCTGCTATCCCCTCCCAGGCTGATAGACTCTGCTCACTGTGTTTCCCCTGGTTTGCTCAAACAGAATGAATAGAGGTACTTTCCATGTAAGTGATTGGAAGTGGCTAATGGAAGACTCAAAGGAAAAGAAAAAAGCTCACGAGATGTGTCCGTTGCACATCGTGATAGGTTCACGGCATTATGGCAATGAAAAAGCTGGAAGGTGATCTCTCTCCATTTTCAAGTTAGGTAACAATTCAGTTTTTAGTCACAGTATATTTTAATATTAACTCAATATCTTCTCTTATGGGATTTGCTTTCATTCTAAAATATGACATTATCAAACTGCTGTCAGTAGTCTCTCTTTTTTGACTGAATCAGCCCATTGCCTGGGTAACCATGACACGAAAACAACCAGCCTCTCCACAAGGACTACTTCACATTTTGTACTTCTTCATAGACTCATTAAGGAGAAACATTCAGAGAGGGACATATAGTGTACTGACCACTCTCATTTTGTCTAGTCCCATACTCATGTGTCCAGAACCACTAAGAGTTCAGGTCTAAGCCTTCCCATAAACCATGGTTGAAGTATGTGTATCTTCTCTCTGCCTTCCATGATAAGCCACAGCCTCCTTCAATAAGATCTCCTTTCTGAGTCTGCTTGAGATGGATGTACAATTAATTCTTCCCTTTTTGTTACTGCAGCTCGTCCTTGCATCTTGTAGGCTTCCGCTAATCATCCCTGCCATTCTCCAATGACCTTGGTTCAGAATCAGACATGAATGAAAGGCTGTTTTGCTAAGAAGCTTCTGTTTTAAGGCTGTTAAAAGAGGAACATCTCTAAGCTGCTTTTTGCAGCTAGCATCCATTCTACTTGTTGGCCTTTACATCCCTTGAGCAGCTTGATCCAAAGCTTGTTTCAACCACATTAGCAGCTGCTCTCTGACATTTCTTTGCTCCCTGTTATTAATGTCAGTGGCAATCATGTTTCTTTGATTGCTGCAAGCAGCAAGCCTAGAAACAAATGCCCGAAGGAAACCAATGCTATATCTTAGTATTGGAGGTCGTTATCATAAAATCAGAATGGCAGAATGGTTTGGGTTGGAAAGGACCTTAAAGATCATCGCATTCCAATCCCCTGCCATGGGCAGGGACACCCTCCATTAGACCAGGTTGCTCAAAGCCTCATCCAGCCTGGCCTTGAACACCTCCAGGGATGGGGCATCCACAGCTTCTCTGGGCAACCTCTTCCAATGCCCCACCACCCTCACAGAAAAAAAATTTTCCTAATATCTAATCTAAATCGACCCTCTTTCAGATTAAAGCCATTACCCCTTGTCCTATCACCATACTCCCTGATAAAGAGTGCCTCCCCATTTCTCGTGTAGCCCCGTTTAAGTACTGGAAGGCTGCTATAATGTCTCCTTGATGCCTTCTCCAGGCTCAACAACCCCAGCTCTCCCAGCCTGTTCTCATAGGGAAGGTGCTGCAGCCCTCTGACCATTTTCATGGCTCTCCTCTTGACTCACTCCAACAGGTCCATGTCTTTCCTGTGCTGAGGACTTCAGAGCCGAACACAGTACTCCAGGAGGGGTCTCATGAGAGCGGCGTAGAGGGGGAGAATCACCTCCCTCAACCTGCTGGTCACTTTTCTCTTGATGCAGCCCAGGATCCAGTTGGTTTTCTGGTCTGTGAGTGCACACTGCTGGCTCATGTTCAGTTTTTCATCTACCAACACCCCCAAGTCCTTCTTCTCAGGACTTCTCTCAATCCATTCTCCTCCTGGCTTATATTTGTGCTTAGGACTGCCCTGACCAATGCATAGGACCTTGCATGTGGCCTTGTTGAATTTCACGACTTTCACATGGGCCCACTCCTCAAGCCTGTCAAGGTTCCTCTGGATGGCATCCCTTCCCTCCAGCGTGTTGACCGCACCATCCAGCTTGGTGTTGTTGGCAAACTTGCTGAGGGTGCACTCGATCCCGCTGTCCATGTCTCTGACAAAGATGTTAAACAACACTGATCCCAGTACCAACCCCTGAGGAATGCCACTTGTCAAAGTTTAAGAAGTTTTGCTTTAACACCCTTCTGTCTTTCCAAACCATTCTGCTTTCCATGCAGTTACAGTTTCTTGAATTCCTGTTTTGACTTCACAATAATGGCACTTCTTTTTGTATAAGCCCAACTGTTCTTGAGTCTAGTTTTGTAAAGCACTATGACCATCAGTGCAATAACTCCAGGATGAGTGCTGAAACAAATTTGCCACTGCCACCTCCATCCACAGAAAATCACCAAACAAATGGTCTAGAAGCAGTTTGAAGAAGTCATCTAGTCCCCTGCCATGTAGCTGTCAGTCTCATAATGAAGACATCATTTGTGACAGATGGAAGAGATTTGTTGTCTCATCCGAAAATCTTTTGGTGAGTTTAACTGTCCTACTCTTAATGCTTCTCCTCATCTAAATGTCCCTTACTATAATTTAGGATAATATTTTGTCCATTCCCAGGCAATACATTCACTCTCTCACCGAAGCTGGAACATCTACATGTTCTCTTGTGTTTCACAGACACTTCCGTAAATTCCCTCTCTGTAACATTAGTCTTCTCTGAAACAGGATGAGTGTAGAGTGTATCTGTTCTTCCCCACCAGCATCTCTTGAGGAAATCTTATCTCGGTGTTTGTTCTTCCTTGTACATCTGAGCAGTTAATTTGTGCAGTTGATTGCACATCTTCCCCCTCTTTGATATTTCTCCTTGATCTACTGTTAGACATATTTGCTTAGTATGATAGACCAAATCAACACTTACATGAGGTGTGGGAATTGCATAGCTGGGTTTTGGGAGACTTGTGGGTCTCTTTCCCAGGCTGAAGCAATGAACCAGAGACGTGATGCTGCTGTCAGACATGATCTGTGCTGTAACAGTGCAGGCAATGGTGTAGGTATCTTCACTTCAGAGCTGGCAGGAGGTTTTATACCAATTACAAGAAATGTTGAGTAATTTCTTTAGGTTTCTTGCACAGTTCTGTGTTCATCTACAAGTGACCCTAAATTTCTGATTTTTACATCTTTAACAGTTCAGGGCAGCCTCAAAGCTGGTTTCAATGGTCTTCATGGGTTCTTCGAGCAGAAAGGAGCAGGCACTGAAATCCTGCGTTTATGGTACCATCGTTCAGAAGAAGTGGTGTAACCTACTTGTGGACTTTCTTTCTAATCTAGCCGTGCACAGAGGAGATCTCAGTCTCTGCCTATGTAGTAATAAATAAAACAGGCCACTGCTCATTCTTTGATCCTAAAGCCAAGCAGCACAGCACTGCTGTGATCTGTACGGATAAAGTCCCCATCATCACTAGAAGAACAAGAGAGTGGTTTAATGTAAAGTGCCAAATGACGTGTCCCTGGTAGGAATACAACAGGACCATGCCCAGGCACTGCTCATGAGAGGGCTAGCTGATGCAGATCACACCATGTCCTCAGTAATGATTAAACAATATGAACACTCCCTGGCCATTAGTTCAGCTAATCTCAGTCTCTGATTAATGTATTTGCTTAGATGTACCTGGTAAAACCTTCAGGTCTAGCCTAGACCATCAACGAGTGCCCCATCACATGTTACTGATGTGCAGCACTTTTAGATCACTGAAATGTTTTACAGCACTTGAGCTTAAAAATCCCCTTCTATATTCTGAAGGAAAGGAAAGAAGATAAAAGGTAAAACATCTGTCAAAGCATGGCTGAACCAGAAGGTCAAAATTGCTTGCTATGTGACTTAAAAAGACTAGCACCATATTCCAACTAAATCAATTTTTCAAGCCCACTCAATCTTCTCATCCCCTGTAGAAGTTTGTAGCTTAGTTAAATTTAGCTGCAAGAAATTCTCTTGCAGGCTAGTCTTCATGATTATATGAAGTCTTTCTTTGATTAGGAGTACAGAAAAAAATTAGGATGAGTATCACCAGAGTAAAAATGGAAACACAAGTTAGATTGTGAAATGAGTCATCCCAGCAGAAGTATATAAACTAAAAGCAAGAAGAAACCCAGAATAGCTCTTTATAAAAGAAAACATTGTAGTGGCTGAAATCTATCCATAAAGCCACCAGAGTAAACTACAGGAGATCTGACACACTTCAGATCATATTTGCAATAGTTTTTGTGAGCTTTAGAAACATTTAAAAAAAAATCAAACTAAAATTTCCATATTTGATGCAAAATTATAACAATATCCAAATAATAGAAAATAAACAAAGGAAACTTACTTCACTTACTTATAACAAAGATGTTGCAGATCAGACCACAGCCAATATTTTTTTATGATTTAGCCAGTTCTTTCCTCTTCAGATAAAAATTACCGTGTGAAATCATAACAGATGTGATTTTTACAGCAGTTAAAAACCCCTTAGTTATTCACCTTCATGGAACAAGTTTCTTCACTGACTGCTTGACAGGTATGGGTAATTGATGGATCACTCAGCAAATTCCACATGGGCAGACACCATATGCTGTAAGACACACTAATTCCTACCCTCACCGCTTGGCTTATCTCACCTGTCACGTTCAAAATTTTGGCAGTCCTCAGTGGAAATTGTTGATCTTCAGAAAATTATGTAACTTTCTGTAAATTTAGCATTTGTAACACATAAACCAGTGTCCTAGCTAATGCAATCCCACCAAATGCTTTCTTGTAAAGGCAAACTGCATAACCGTAGATGTGCATGTAACACTAAGCACAATATTCACACTGCTTTGTCATGAGGTCTTGATTTCACTTGTTTTTGAAAGGCTCAGCTTCCATGCTACTACGGAGCGCTCCTTTTGCCACTGCCCTGGATCATTCCTGATCCATTAAATCACTACAAATTGCAAGCAGACATTATCAATAATAACTGTGTCTGTTTCCAATTTTAATTAAATAAAAACAGCCTCCCAGTGGTGTGTTCCTACATTTTCCCTCTAAACTGGCACATTTTCTGCTGTTTAAGACAAGCCATTTCCATATTCCTTTGGAGACTCCTAGTTCAGGTTTGTGAACAGAGATTTTTGTTGATGCAGTTCCAGATATCCACCTTTCACAATATAGGACTGT
The DNA here is from genome assembly GCF_000699245.1 of Pterocles gutturalis. Taxonomy (NCBI): domain Eukaryota; kingdom Metazoa; phylum Chordata; class Aves; order Pterocliformes; family Pteroclidae; genus Pterocles; species Pterocles gutturalis. Next base: position 6,231 of record NW_010146325.1, read on the forward strand.
GCTTCTTCTCTGCTTTTGAGTCTACAGTGTTTCATTATCCATAAGAAAGAACAAATTTCTTGTAACTGGCATATATCAGATTAAAAAAAAAAAAATAGACTACAATCTACCAGGGAAGAGAAATCATCAACAAAATCAGTTCTGTGTGTTGTCATTTTTGTCAGAGAAGAAGTAGATATTTTTTATTTTCCCTCTGGAAGATGATACACATGAAAGATGAAGTAGGTCCTGAGACACTAGTGGGTCCTGTGAGCTGGGAACTGGCGTGCTGTCCATGAGTCTTGAAAAAAAGTCCCACCCAGGGGCAAAAATAAGTACAAATAATAAAAAAATAATACATGACTTGCTTCATGAATTTCCCTATATCAGGAACCTTATTTACAACATTTAGATTTTTTGTTACTTCTCATGAGAAAAACAAGGTATTTATAATAAGACTCAGTGATCTGAAACCTCTTCCAGAAAGGAAGACATTCTTTAATGCCCTTAAGAAAAGTGGAAAGGCTGAACTCTTGCACTTAATTCAATTTCAATCAATTTAATACTGGCTTGGTATTTCTGGTAGTTCTGGAATTTCTTCTATGAGAAGATTGTTAAGGACAGGACTTCACCTTATCCAGGTGAGATTCCCCATAAGGATGCTATTAAGAAACATCTCTTACTGTCTGTCCTGAAGCTTTCCATTCATAGATTCAGGCCATTGCTTCTTATCATATAATCCTCTGAGAATTATCTTCTTGATATGTGTTGTTACTCTGAAGTTATATATAAACTATGATCACATCCTTTCTGAATTTTCATTGCAATAGACTATATAAATTCAGTTCCCTCCATGTCTCCACTTATAACTTTTTCTCTAATACTTTTATCTTTCTTGTTGCCCTTTTTATTTCTTTGGGTTCTTTGCTGCCTTCCTCAACGGTGCTGTTCTTTTGCTGACAAAACCCATTTTTTACCAATGACAGAAGAAAATGATCAAAGAAAATGCTTAATTTTTTTTAAACTTTCACTTTTTCCTTTACAAAGTCAGAAAGATTAAAGGTAAAATTCTCTAGTTCCATTCTCTACCTGTGGTTGTTCCTATCTTTCGACCACTGGGAAAGATCACAAATTGCCCAAGAGTTATGGAGCTTGTAACAGTAGTCACTGTCTATAGCAGCCCTCTGTTTCATACTCACTAAGTTTTCCTTTCCAGAACACTTCTCCAGGGGCAATGGTATAAAATATAACAATAAAAACCATTTGGAGAAAAATCAAATAGTCCAGGGACACATTTTTCAGAATATCTCTCAGAGATATGTCCAGCAAAGGTCTGTAGTAACTTAACATTGTTGTCATCAAAGATGAAAGTTTGTCTTTATATAAGAAATGAAATTTTCTCTGCAAGCTGCTCTTTCCCACAAGCAAATGTGTAAATTTGTAGAATGAGTTGCAGATGGAACAATGTTTTCTAACATTTCACACAGAAACTAGTTCTTAATTACACTTGGCTATATTAATAAATATTGTCTTTTTGTCTGTGTTTTCATTGTTCTACTTCACAGAAGGTGTATTTTTTAGTCTTTTTCTCTTATGCCTTGCATTTGATGTGAACTTGGTCACTAGCTTTGACAGTAGTATCTTTGTGTCCTGGTACAATTAAGACTTCTCATGAAAACACCAATATTCATCATCTTTGTTCTTACTAAATAGTGGTTATTCATTGACAATACGACAAATATCAGAGGTACTTGGTCTCCATTACTTTTTTCCTCTGCAGTGAAGATTACTACAGTGTTAAGCACACATATTTGTATATGATTTTTTTTGCACTGGAAATTCTTTTGGAGAACCTGTGGATTTTCTGCTGCTTCACAGATCCCACTGTCTGCTGGGGATAGAAATCTGCTGTTATGCCAGGACATCCCCCTTCTGTTGTCAGAGGTGAATATGCAGAGGGGGAGCATGAGGAGAAACAAGAAGGACCAGACAATTCATCTGTAAATCTTGTGCTATTCTTAGCTTCTGATTTCTCACATCCATAAGAATAAACCAATTTCTGACATCATGTTCATGCTAAGTTCAAAAAGAAAGAGAAAGTCAGGACTGAAAAAAAAAAAAAAAGGTTTTTTTTCCACATCCATAATCCTTTCTCCCAGCCAAGCACTCATGAGGCTCCACAATGTATAACAGCTGACACTGTGTACTTTATTTACTGTACTATGTTCTGCAGCAACTACCAATTCATCTGCAGAGTTCACAAATGGGAGGCACATAATATTTGTCACTTTGATATATAAATGCGAACTAATCACGAGGTGAGTTGGAAAAATATATCCCTTGACTAGGAAGACCGTGTACAAAACTAAAATTGAGGAAGGGTTTTAGGCTTTGAGAAAACTAACTTTGGTTTTGCTATATTCTGTACTACTTTGCCCCATTATCACAGGTACAAACCTCACATCCATGAATCCTCATACAATGCCTGTGTGATATAGAAAAATAGCATGAAAATGTGCAGCAGTGGAGACAGAAATGAAGTTAACATATCTTCAGGCAGACCCTGGTTTGGCACTGCCAAAAGTATCCCTCTGACTATTTATAGGAGGGTGTTTGGTTTAGACCTTTAAACACTTTGGAATTGTCTAGTACTGGGCTTTATCTGTATTACTAACGCCGATCCTGAATGTACATTTGACTGATTGCCTCTTAGTTAAGTGTCATTAATACATCTATAAACAGCCTTGATCCTGATTTGAAATAAACCGCATGAACTGAGCAGTTTTCCCCTGCAGCAGTCACCATCATTCATTTTATCTTTCCGGGAACAAATACTGATTATGAAGTAATTTAACAAAATAGCTGGTCTTTGTTACGGTATGGTATGTTGTGGTTAACTCCAGCAGAAGGTAGAGGCAATTTTGTCTAAGAAGAAGGGAAATGAAGTTCAGCGGTACTGTAATTGAGGGATAAGCAACATGACAGCCACATGGGAGACCTGCACTCTTCTCAGTTTTCCTGCTCACTTCCTCCAGCATCAGTAACAGGAGAATTTGTTTCTCCAGACCCTGAAATCCTGAGCCTTTGTATTTAAATACAAGCAAGGTGAGGCAAGACACTTTCCTACGTGTTGTACACCTAACTCAGTGAGGCGGGTGCTGGTTTTGAGGCTGTCCAGATGAACTGAAACAAAACCACTGAAATTTACCGAGTACAATACGGCTGCCTGCAATTCAGTCATAAATAGAGCAGAGTGACAGAGAGCACAGAGGAGTTACCTCCATCTTTTCTCTCTCTTTCTTTGATGCGCCCTAAGTAAGGCTGTGCCTATTTATACATATTTGTATTCTTAAAGAGAATATAAATAGTCTCTTTAATCTTGGCACTAACTGTTGTCTTGGGGATCTTGGTTGATAGGAAATGTTTCATTAACTCTTCCCATAAGTACAGAGACACCAGACTTCCCAGAAGCATTTTTTAGATTTTAAGGAGTTTTGTGAGGCATCTCACAGCAGGTGAGAATAAAACAAAATAACCAAGAACTGCATTTCCTTTCAAACTATGGCTGGGGGAAAGTAAAAAGTTTGTTTAATTTTGTTCACAGTCCTCACTAAAAGGTTTAGATAATGCCCAATTGTCCAGAAGATGCTGTAGAAATGAGCATGGCTTGCATGGCCTCGAGAAAGTAAATGGCTTCATGCTTTGTTCGGAGAAATGCTGTCATTTGGATTTGGACCAAATGGCTTCACAGGGAAAAAAATTCCTTCTTCTGCCAGGGATGGCTGCAAATAAGCACCATGGCTGAAATTCATCTGGGTATGGAGAAAGCGAATTTCTGTGACTGTGCTCTTCTGGAAGCCTTACACACAATACAAAATAACAATTGCACTCCTCTCTTATTTAGCTGTGAATGTTTTCCCCAGTTCGTGGAAATATTAATTGTGAGGACAGATTTAATTGTGCCTTTAAGTGCATTCCAGATCCTTACTGTTGATTTTTGATTTTTGACTTGAAGGACATAAAGACTGCATGACCCCACAGTGGAATATGACTCTTGCTGTTTATATATCTACAGATACTATAAGCAGGACACCAGATGGGAATACGAACCCCGTCAGCAGTGTCCTCACAGCTCAGGAACCCAGAAAGACTAAAATGCTGGATGATTAATCAGTGCTATGCACTGCACGAAGGTAAAGGGTGGGAGGATGACCCCACACATCTCCACGACCCCTTGGCCTGGATTGCATGTGACTATCTCACTAACTAGCTAAAAGCTGGTTAGCTAGCTAACCCACTAACTAGCTAATAGGGGCTGTGAGGTACCACAAGGTGATATAGCCAGACTTTGAAGCACAGTTGTAGGCTCAGAACATTTTATTTATCCTCTCATGAGGATGAGAATCTTGGAGCAGCTCATGGCAGACAGCCTTAGATGCTGCCCCTCCTCTGCCAAAAGTTTTGCATCCACTCAATTTTTGTCACCCTCCACCCTGAGGACAGTGTGGTCTCCCCATGCTCAGCTCCCAGAGCTGGAGCATCAGATTGATCATGGGCAAAGCAGCTGTGACGGCAAGAACTCCCAGGGAGCCATTCTGCCCATCCTCCTTCTCAGAGACCATGAGGCCTGGGGGTCCCATGAGGGGAGCTCCTTTAATTAATCACTCATTAATGAGTGTGTCCTGTTGCTGCAGATGCAGGTTTCTGTTTTCCATCACTCCCATATGGCATCTTGTAGTGCATGTTATTCAAACTCCAAGTGAGAGATGAAGAAGGCAACAGGTACCGGTGTGTCACGTGTAAACCACAGGAGGAATTACAACATATCTTCTCCCTGTGAGTGATGGTGACAGGGATGCTGACCTGCCCCGACAAGCCCCTGCCATCTGCGAGAAGCGCTGGGGTCATTTCTAGAGAAGCCTGTGACCAAGGAAGCAAAGGTTTGTGGGCTGGTTTCCCTTCAGAAAGTTTCACACCACATGTGCAGTGATGACATTTGCCCCAAGTGACTAGACATAAAACCAGCTCGTAGACATTTCTTTGTACTACTTAAAACGGAGGTGGTAAAAATTCAACACAAATTGAATTAATCCACTTCCATCGTGCCAAATCAGTTACAAACATAGCTGTAGCCCCCAGCACCAGTGTGCTGAGGTTTTTTTCAAGCCAAGAGCCCAGAGCCTTTGGACAGCACAGTGGCCCTTCCAGTTTTGGAGCAGGAGGTCACTTCTGACATTGCCCAGGTCAGAATAACCATATGAAGCCAAGAGCTCACAGATATCTGTCAACTGTCACAACATTCAACTTTCTAAGCACTGTTCCCTTTTTCCAAAGGCCTAGTTCTGATCTGGGTTTCAATAGTCCCATCTCAACAGAAGTCCTGATTTAAACCAATGTTCAAGACCTAAAAATCTAGCTTTTACCATCTGTTCTGTTGAGTGAGAAAACAGGCTGACTGACACTTTTATTACTACATTCTCCATGCCTTGATGAATAAATCCAACACAGCTGTCATTCATGGGACAGCATGATTGCAAAACACCATGGAGTTTCTCCATGATCATTCTTCCTGAAAGAGAAACAGGGGTGGAAAACAAAAAACTTCAATTTTGCAGAATGCCATTTTCTGTTCGCTCCACAATGTCATTACTATATAACAAATGTGAGCTGGCAAGCATCTGCTTTTTCACAGAAAAGTGAAGTATTTTGTTGGGGCTGGGGACAGTTTAATATCTGTGATAAATCATCTGTAGGAGGTAGAGGAAAAGGAAAAAATTGCTATAGAGCTCATGCAGAGAAGCAGGATTGGCTGTGTCTGCTTAGAATTCAGAGCAGAACTTCTATATTTGTATTAACACCAGGAGGTTTGAGAGATCACACCTCAGTAGCCAAATTTTGTTCCACATCATAGGAATTTAGCCATCTAAAAATTAAGCTAAATTTGGTCACCATTGTGAAACTTCACCCCCCTCTTTCCAATTTTCTTTTGAGAATAACAAAATACAACCAATTAACCTCCTGCTAAAGGGATCACGTGAACATATATGGATGAAAGAACATCGTCCAACACAAAGAAATGACTAGAAGCTAAATCAAGGCAACTGTGTCGACAAATCAAATGAATAGAATAGCTTTTGAGAGCCTGAACTGGAAAAAGGTAGCTTATGCCAGCACAGGAGAGCTAGTCTGCTTTGCCTTATTCCTAGATTATACAATAAACCAGTATAAATAGAAAAACAAGCAGAGGTAACCACAGAACTCGAATAAATATGAGATCAATGAACCATTCCACACTTCAAAGATCTGACCCAAACGACCTTACCAAATTAAAAGCCAGCAAAGTCTATGCCTTGTGCTAATCTGTAATAGAAATAACTACAAAGAGCTGAATCTGATCTGGGAACAAAACTGTCCTTTACCTTATGTTTATGTCCTTTACACATGCTTAGCTTTCAGATTGTAGACCTAGTGTGACATTGGACTGCAGAGTCCTGGCTCCTGACTGCAAGATGAAGTAAAAGGTGAGGACATCCCAAACAGAAAATAGGCTATGCCTTATTATTTTTGCCTCAGTCTTCATGGGCAAGTGTTCCAGCCACACCACCCAAGTCACAGAAGGCAAAGGCAGGGACTGGGAGAATGAAGAACCTCCCACTGTAGGACAAGGTCAGGTGTGAGACCATCTAAGGAACCTGAAGGTGCAGAAGTCCATGGGACCTGATGAGATGCATATGCAGGTCCTGAAGGAACTGGCAGACAAAGTTGCTAAGCCACCATCCATCATATTTGAGAAGTCTTGGCAGTCCGGTGAAGTTCCCACTGACTGGAAAAGGAGAAACATAACCTCCATTTTCAAAAAGAGAAAGAAGGAGGACTCGGAAAACTGAGACCAGTCAGTCTCACCTGTGCGCCTGGCAAGATCACAGAGCAGATCCTCTTGGAAACTATGCTGAGGCACATGGAAAATAAGAAGGTGACTGGTGACAGCAAATACGCCTTCACTAAGAGCAAATAGTGACTGACAAATGTGGTGGCCTTCTATGACAGGACTCCGGTGTTGGTGGATAAGGGAAGGACAACTGACATCATCTACCTGGACTTGTGCAAAGCCTTTGATACTATCAATTCCAGCCTCCCTTTCACTCTATACTTTTTTTTTTAATTATTATTTTCTGTATAACACACAAGCTTAAAATACCCAAGACAGGGGCTTTTTTTAACCCGACAGACTGACAATGGAAACAAAAATCTGAATGTGCGCAGTTGTACTGAACTGACGTGCATTAGTATTCTCGTGCTGAAGTCAAATTATAACTGAAGTAAGAGATTGGTACTTAGGGGAGCATTGGGCACTGGGATTTGCTGATTTATCTAGCACCCAGACATCTGCCCATATGCAAGGTCCTGAAAATATCCTTTCTTTGTGGAAAAAAAGCTCTTTCAATAAAGGAAACATGCTAACAAGTGAGTCTGGGGAAGGCACTGCTGTTACTCTGTTCCTGTACAGTTAGTTTGACAATAAAAGCTCACAGGAATGACCTGTTTGTACATAAACTTTTCCTGCTGGCCAGAAGCAAATCCTACAACCTCTTTCTGCCCATTTAACCTCTTGGGTGTCAGATTCCTGTGCAGATCCAATCTTCCTGATAAAGCAGATTCTCACTAAAGGAGGAAGGAAGCAATGGGGAATTTCCTGATTATGTAGAACAGCAGGTATGTGATTCTTCTGTGGACTTTGAGCTATTTCACAGAAAATAAGAGCTTGCTGCTCATCTTCTTCAGCAAGAATCATGGTCTCAGGTGGGCTTTCAGGTGCCTGATTCCCAGGATGCTTTCAAAAGGACCTTTGAAATTCAGACCGAGCCCAGGAGAATATGTGCAGATTTTTCACATTTTAGGGTTTCAGGTAGTGGTACAGATTACTGCAGTGCCCCATTTAGGAGGTCTGGCCTGCAGCTAAATTGCCCCTGTGAGGGTCTACGATTATGTGTGTACAGGCTCTTTATCTCTTCACTAGCTGTGGGTAACCAAGACATCTTCAGAATGCCTGGCCGAGCTCTGGAAAGGTCACTGATGCACTGGAGATGGGCCCCACACAGCGGTCTGGGTCCTGGCCTAAGGACACCATCAAAATTGTGCTCTGGCTTTCTTCAGCCTTGGTTTCCAGACTCCCTTCCCATAGAAACAGGGAATGGGTGGGGATGTCCATGCCTAGGTGCTCCTCAAGTCAAGTCTGTTTTCCTGCAACGGTAATCCGCAAGGGATCTCCCTGACTTCATCTGGACCCATGAGCCCTCTTATTCTAATTTCTGTTCTCAGATTGAAGAGGGGACTGAGCAGCTGGGTGGGTGTTGGGCTGTTAGACACACAACAGCACTAAGAAACATGAGGAAATGGACAGTCCTATTACGTCTTTATATGCAGCTGGGATGTGTCCAGGACATTAATCTAGGCTGAAGAGACTAAAAATATGAGCTGGATCCACACTTTTAAAACCCATCAATGGGAGTCATACACTTCAAACTGGACATGGAAAATAATGAACAGCCTTTTTCAATTCACTTTGGGAAGTTTCCCTTCATACAGTTGCACTTTCACCAGAGCATACCCCTCCAAATTGCCTCTATGTCCATGGCTAGCAGAATGTTTCATTTTTTATACCAAAGTGTCACCCAGAAGAAATAAATACTGAAAAATCTGTGTCACAGAGTTCCTCCTGCCCACAGCTTCCCGTGGGATTTCAGAACATTGGGGGATCTTGCTCCATGTTTTCAAGGCTCAGGCCACCCGATGCAGTGGTTTCTATGCTGTGCTTTGGAAGTAAATAGAAAATTATCTGAAGGACAGAAGGCATGGAGATATTTCCTAATTAAAGCTAAGAAAAAAGCTGATAAACCTCACTGGAACCTTTGGGAATGACTCCACCAGGGCCATTCAAACTTACGGCACATGTTTTATTAAGAGATGTGCATTTCTAAAGCTGTTATTGCTCTTCAGTAGTTTCCTAATGTGCTCTCCCCTGCACTTCTCCCAGTTCTCAAATGCACTTCACCTTTTGGACATCTTAGGCAGAGGAATATTCCATTAAGGGCTGGAAATTTGGAGCACTCCCAGGATGGCATCGCTCTGGCCCACGCCTGGCATATTGCTTAGCAACGCCAAGGAACATTTATTGCACATCCTGCTATTTATGTTTCATGCTTCACATGTTGACTTTCTCTCCTGCCTCCAAGTTCCCCTGATGGAATTGCTGTACATTAGATGCCCCAATAGTGACGGACAAACACAAGCCCCCGTTCTGTCCCTACAAACTAAGCAGGCAAATAATTCCACCTGCTGTGACAATCCTGTCAGCTTCTCCTGCTTGTTGTTATGGAAAGTTGCAGCACCTGATTAATATAAAATATATGGCTGCTGTTAATGTTATATTCACAGATACAGGAATTACAATAAGGATGCTTCCAACCTTTAAAGCTGATAATGATTCAACTAGAGTGTTTTTTAACACAGCAAGGCATTCCATTTTGTACAAGGTCCTGCCTTCATTGCCCTGTAGGCATACTTCAAAAGATCTCCTTGCCCTTTGGTGTCCCTCCATTTTACTGGTATAGCTGTACCTCCATACTGGTATTCCCCACATGCACTTCTTTCAGTGAGCATAGCTGACTGGGAATGACTGGGCAGCAGGAGGCACAAGTGGCTAAAGGTGACCAAGAACACCAACCTCACACACAGCTGCTGGGGAGGGGTTTTTAACATTTTTGCTCTTCCTGCTTTTCTATATCTAGGGTGTACACCAACAGAAAGTTCAGACTGGCACCATAATGTGCTATGCTACAGTGCAGCAGCTGTAGTACACATGGAAATAATAAGTTGTACAATTTTCTGTCTGAGGGGCTTCATATTTTAAATATGTGACTCTGTTTATAATTGTTTAGAGAGGAGCTCAACAGCTCAATATAGGTTCAGAGTAGAAATTTACTCTGCAACTCCCAAATGAATGTTTTTCAGGGAGAAAGGATGTCCAGCTGAACTTCTTCATGGTGAATTAATACGTTGAGCAAAGAGCAAAAATTATATATATAGAATATAAACAAGATGCAGAAACATAGGGGGAAATATCAATGATAGCTGTCTGAAATGTGATGGGCTGGATTCACAGAGCTGTGTGAAAAACTTCTTTTTGCTCTCATTTCATTTAGCATCATTCAGATTTCTCTTTGGAATTTGGGGCTTCAGTCTGATTTTAAAGAACTGTTTCTGGAAGAAGCTGAGCTATGTTCTGGGAACCAATCCCAGTAATTGAACATGAAAAATAAACTATGACAGTATACCTGATGCACTATTTCCATTTTCCTTGTGCATTTGACTGGAAGGAAGATGAGAAAGAGCATCTTATGAAATACTTTACATGAATTTAAGATAGGCATCAGTAGAATACATATACAGTATTGGACACTGTGACTTTAACACAACGAATCAATTTGAACCTTGAAGTAAGTGGAAATTATTTCTGTATGTAGTCAAATACCACATTTCTGGGGAAGAATGGAATACTCTGCGAGAGAAGAAATAAGTGTATTAGTTTAGAGGAAGGATATTAAGTACAGCTGGGAATACAGAAAATTTCAGATTAAAATTGTATAAATTACACTCATATAAAAATGGGTCAATTATTGCCATTACAAAACAAATGAATGTACAGCAGTGGCAAAAAATCTATTAGGAGATTCAAGAAGCTCAATTTCTCACAGTGTTAAGCACTGTGAATCAGAATATATGCACACAAGGTATTTCAGATTTTCTATGGAAATTGCAGCAAAATTAGACATTTTGACAATTCTTCTGTCTAAGTTTTCAAGACACATCTAACTGAAACGGCTTCAGAGTGCAGATGAGTTTTTTAGTTGTTTGGGTGATGTCTCAAAAGAATCAACACAGATCTGAAAGCTAACAATGGATCACTAAGAGAAAAATAAGTGCAAGGGAGAAATTGCTGTGTGTATCTAACTGTTCATTACTGAATACTGTAAGCCATACAGTAAGCCTCCTCAACAAAAATCTATACTAACAGAAACATCCTCCTCAGCATATGAAATAAA
>NW_010146325.1:17342-50047 GCF_000699245.1 Pterocles gutturalis
AAACAATGTGTACATATGTGTCAATTAATGCCAGTGCTTTTCCTTCTGCCAGCGCGTGCAGGCAGGAATGAGAGGATCAAAGAGGACGACTGTGTTCAAAACTCATTTGCTGGGGGAAAGTGGCAGCTCACTTGCTCTCATGCAAAGCTGAGAGGTGAGGATCAGCACCAAGTGCTGCAATACAGGCATGGGAGAGAGGTAAGGCTCCCTGTTTGGATCTGTGGCCCCATGAGGGACAGTGGTTCACATCCTTCTGCTCTGTTTTGTCAATCTGCTACCTATTGGTAGGAGGGGGGACATCCAAGTAGCTGTTTGAGCAACACCATCTCCAGTGTAAGGTATTTATTCATGAGTAAGGGAGTGTGCCCAGCAGCTCCTCACTGAGAAATGTCAGTTTTTGTGAAAGACTCATGGCAAAGCTTTAATGGAGCCTCAGGATGAGTAACTCATACACTAAGTGTACTGTCGAGCAGGTTGCGTAGTTCCTTGTCCAATTACAAGAGAGCTACCTGATTACTCAGACTTGTTGGGACTCCTACCTCCTTCAGAAACTAAAGCCTTTTACTCTCAGTTGTACTTTGATGTGGGAGTATCAGTCTTGAAATCACAGTCGTCATTCACACCCCACAGGAAGCAAGGGTACGTGCTGGCCTTTTTGCTTTAACAACTGAGTCAGTGGTCACAGAGTAGTCACAGAGTTCATAAATGCTACATACTGATCATGAAGTAACAGCCATACACCAGCTGTGGCCAGGAGCAGTTCTCATCAAGAAAACATGGCAATAACTGAAGGACATATTCCAAATTTCTGGTGCAAGCTCAGTGAGCGTGAAAAGCTCCTGATCCATCTGGCCACTGCCATCACATCATCTTTTCAGGATAGAAGCTTTCTCAGGCCAAAGGCATCCAAAGACAGATAATGCACAAAGTCCACATTTCAAATACAGCTTGGACTGCTGGAGACTACCACTGACAGCAAAAACCGTCTGCAAGCTATCCGTAAAGTTAGTCTGCAATGACTTTAAGTCAAGTGGGGAAAACTGGTAGTCAGAAAATGTGGGTCAAGGTGGTACAAGCCTTCAGGAAACCTTATGTTCCTCCAGGTCTCCCACCCAAATATTTTAAAGAAGCTGATAAACACTTCTGGTGCAGAAATGCTCTTTCCTGCAGAACACTGCAGAAAGTGCAGTTTGTTTTTAAGACTCACCACCTCTTTTTTTTTTTTTTTTCCCAAGAGAATTCCGAATATCTGCTGACACCCTCAGGCAGAAAAGTAAATTTTCTTTTAGTTTAAAAAGTGTAATCTCTCTCTAAAAAAATGAAAACCAAAACCAAAAAAAAAAAAGTAATCCAAAGTAACTCATGAGGGTGAGTTTGCTCATTTTACCCAACTCAGCTGCAAAAACATCCCAAAGTAGCTCATCTGTAATATCCTGTGCTCAGGGCTGTGGATAACAGGCCAGAGTTCCTGTTCTGAGCAACCTATAACAGAAGCCTGAAATACAATCTATGTGCTCATTTATAGTTGGCTATCCAGAGCTTTATAACTCCCTACAACTTTTCTCACTAGACAGTAAATACTCTCAAGGTGTGAAGAGCTCAGGAAGCCCAGGGCATGCTTTGGGAACTGCTGAAAGCCAGGCAGCAGGTGTCCTCTTCTCCAGGAGTAAGAGAAAACCAAGAAGCAAAGAGGCAGAATGGCTCCATGTTCAAAGAGGAGCAATAGGGCTGCTTTGTTCTGTAATCGTGGTCCTGGCCCCGAGCACCACAACAATCTGACCATATCGTGGTGAGGACACCCAGAGTGCTACTTAAATTGTTGTTTCTAAAGTGCCAGCTCTGTGTGATTAGCTGAGAATTTAAGTGCCTGTTTAAAAATGTTTCCTCATTTACAAAACTAAAAAGAAAAAAAAAAGTGGGGAAAAAAGAAAAAAAAACACAAAAAGCTATTTATTCCAGTCTCATTATCTTAAATTGGTTTCTTCCTTCTTGGGTGAGAAATTTTATACTTCTGAGGCTCATTTGAACCTTCAGCATCCTCATTTCCATGTTTTTCACTGCTAAAAGGAAACAACAGGGACACTGCTCAGTTTTGATACAGGTTTCCTGTGCCATGCCATTTTCAGGAGGAGGTGATTTTCCAGATGAGGAAACTACCCATTACTGTACACCAAAAAAGTTCTCAGTTTTGTTGTGATCCTGTGTGTGACAGGAATTAATCCAGTAATCCAGATATACTGGAGCTAGGGTCATACCCCCTCATGTTACCACCACTGAAGACAATGTGAAAAAGTATTTTCCATGAAAACATAACCCAGAGTAATGATTTTTTTTTCTATTCCTGTTTAACATATGTCTCTCAACACTTGTTCTGACTTGGAATTTTACTTGAAGAGTAGCACCGTGCTCAGAAGAGTAAGTGCCAAGTTGTCATTTGCAAATATTCACCACTGGCTTGGGAATGACATAATGCAGTACAGCAAATGCAGACTTCAATAGCAAAGGGCACATAGGAGGTGGTAAAAGGATTGTCACAGGACAGCAGGAAAAAGACCACCTTTTTTTTTCTGGAAGAAACATTATTTGTTAGAAGGGAAGAAAAAGTGAAATATGAGCTCAGGAGCATCAAGGAAGGGTGTCTGCAATGGAGCTGAACCAGTGTATGCCAGATAAGAGCAATCAGAGGGAAATTCCAGTGCAGAAATGACAAATGGAGTATGAACGCATTTCTACAGATGGAAAACTTGCAATCAATCAATTTTGCTTCATCACCTCTCCCCCTTCAGGTTTCCAAAGTTTCTTTGTGTGTTTCTGTTGTTTGTGTGTTTTGTTTTTCTCCAAAGTGACAACCGAATTTTAACAGACATCTTCTCATGACCAATCTTCTCCTTTCTTGCCCACACAAGCCCTCCTCTTCCACATCTGCAAGGAACAACCCAGAGAGAAGCCATCACAGGCATTAACATCCCATCTCAGCACCTTGACCTTGTACATGAGGGGACAAAGGAGAATTATATAAAACAGAAGAAGAAATCTCAGACATTTGGGGGAAGTTGTTATAGGGCTGAGCTGATTTGCTCAATGGAGTTACTCACCTGGGGTGCCCATGGCACCTCCTCACAGCTCACTGCCTTTTAGGGGAGAGGTGCCCTGAACTAGCTCAGCTGCCAGAACTAGTGTAGCTGCTTCATGTGTTGCTTGTTAGCTGCTCTGAGGCAGATTTATCCTAATTGCACGAGGGTGCACTCATTTGCTGAGCTGAGATTCGCATCGAGTCCTTTGTCAGAAGAGCAGCTACAACAAAGTTGATTGAGTCTTCATCTGAACATATGAAGTGAGAAACACTTCAAAAGGAAGAAAATCTGACTGTGTGAATGAGAAGAGGGATACAACTGGGAGGACCAGGATCATGGGTATCACTAAGTATGTGCACGCAGTCCAAACGCAGCCTTAGTGGATTTTCCCCATTACCAATGAAGCATTCAAATGCAAACAGGATGGCAAGGACAATTGCATTCTGCAGCTGTGACTGGTGTGAGCCATTTGACTAGCCAGCAAGAACTTTCTTGAAGTGAACAGACAGAGCTGATAGCAACTATTGGGGGAGGAAACAAGACGGGAAGATTAGGTCCAAGATACAATTAGAGGCATCATTTTGTATTGGTCTGAAGAACCCTGCAGTGGTATAAAAATCAGGCTATTCTTCTGTTCTTCTGCAGTCAGTAGCCAAATATGGGATCAGTGGGAAAGGAAAAATATGGGAACACTATAAGAAGAAGCCCTGAGGGAAGGTGCCATGGTGCAAAGAATTGCTTGACAACATAAAAAAAAAATAAATTTACTAAAAAAAACACGAGTAGGTTTATCTGGAGGGCTCATTTGCACAGAGAAATACTTTTTAAAACTTGTGCTCCTTTTAACCAAACTGTGTCTCTGACTCTCTTTAGTTCAGGAAGAAGAATAGGAGAAGAGAGAAGGAATCTAGCACAGAAACAGAAACGAAAGAGTAAAACCAAAGCTGAAAAGTCAAACCAAAATCCAGAATGCAGGTTGAAAGGTTAATGAATGCAAATAGCTCAACTGGGGTGCTGCATATTGAAAACTAGCAATCATGTTGAACAAGGGAATAATCAAGGAAGGACAAAAGAGAAACATACTGGGCCATGGTAAAGGCACAATTAAACTCGCTGATTTAAGTCCAATGCTTTCTCATGGAGATACATCCAGTGCAAATGAGGTCCAAATTTGGAAAATGTGATTTGCCACCTTTTTCTAATGAAAACATTTCTGCTGTTCTCATTTTTGTATAAACAGTGATTATACAAATACTGCTAGTTTTATATAGACAGTTTTTATCCATTAGCTTCCCTCCAAGTATTTCCAAAGGTGAAACCAGCAATGCTCTACAAAGTACAATTCCTAATTACTGCAGCCCAAGGCTAGGGGTGTGAACGGACACAGGACAAGACAGCAGTGTTCACAGCCCAGTTCATGAATGGACACCAGGAGACACCAACCTTATAAATGGGTACAGGAAAAAACAGTGAGGAGTTTGTTGTATTTTAAAAGTTTGGTCAGCAGGTCTGTGCAAAACTGTTTTGCATCTCAGAGTGAGAACTTCGCAACAGGAAAAGGTTTGACTTTATGCTAAATGTGGCAGACAAGTATGCTGTACCTGAATGTATCTGGCAGTGGCTTTCTGTGATGTGCATGGGCTGCATTCAGTTTCTAAGTGAAGTTTCATTTGTTCTAACCTATGAAACTATAAAGAGAATCGGTTGACAGAAGTGTGTAAGGAAGTTGTAGACTCCTCCATTAACATCACCTGGGGCACACGCTCTGCACTGCATTATGGAGAGGATACACCACCGTGGAGATAAGCCCTCCTCCTTCCCAGCTCCTGGATAAATGCTTTGGACCCTTCCAGGCTGAGAAGCTGCCTCTGTACTTCTCTTAGACATTTGCAATACGACATTCAAGGAATGTGAAACTAACTTTTTTTTTTCTTTAGCAATCATGCTAAAAGCACTTAAACATAGGTCAAGATAAGATAAACAGTAGGGCTCCATCACTGAATGGTTCTATTAAATACGGATAATTTTATCAGTAATAGTTCTAGGCATCCCAAAAATCTTTCTTTTCTCTGCTGCTTTAATTCTGTTTCTTTTTTTTACTAGTATTAAAAAATCCCAAACAAAAACACAAAAAATCAAAACACTCTCCTGACATAACTGGAGATTCCTGATCCTAAATGTGATCAGGTTTTTTGTTTCTTTGCCTCATACAGTCTGGTTGTTCCTTACCTGTGGATTATGCCCTGTCATGGGAGAAGCACCTTTTAACAGTTTTCAAACTGAAGGAAGCTTCTCAGGTGAGTATTTTTAATCTGAAACAACTTGGACCCTAGTAAAGTTGTTGGGCCTGAAGGAGATGAGATGGGATGTGTTTTGGTGCAATAGACAATTAGAAACCTCATTAAAGCCTCGGAGAGACAGAGACTGCCAGGGCTCACATGTCTTGTAAGACATCTGGGTTTTATCAGACTACATGCTGTGGACCTGCCATATTCAATAAAATTAGACTTTGGTTTCTATTTGTTTTTAATTAAAGTGCTTCTAGGAAAATCATCTTCCCCCTAAAAGAAGCCACCTGGTAAAGAAGAAAAAGAGTACCTAACCAAAAAAGCTCAGTGTAAAATAACCTATTTCAGGCAACAGTAAATCCCAGAAGAAAAAAAAATTGCATTTTACTCATTAGAGCTCAATACTACTGGTTCTTTAAAATCTACCTTGTGCTGACACATTCAACACCCAGTTGTGACCTTGGGTACTGGCTTAGGTCTCAGTGCCATAAGATTTCCACTACACAAGGATACCACATATTGGTACAAGAGAAAGAAAAGAGAAGAAACATTTAACGTGTTTCCCTTTTTTTTTTCAGTTGGGGAAAAAAAAAAAAAAAAAAAAAAAAAAAGAGGCAAGAAGTATCTGAAGACTCTGCATGAGTTAAAAAACCTCCAGTAAAAGGAAAGACAAAGATCATCCTCAGAGCTCAGGGTGTGCTTTGTAGCAAGAGTTTTGCCCTGGGATTTTCTTTCTAAGAGAAAGGCAAATAAAACAAAGAAAAACAAGCTCCGTCTGAAGCTGGTAAACAGACCCATAAATGCGCACACTGCTTCCAAAGCAAGGTGGTTGAGGCAAAAAAATACTGGAATCATTTAAAACAGATTAGAGGTTGCCTTAGGGCAAACGGAGTATGAGGGCTGGACAAACCTTGATAGGCTGAGGGACCTTTACTCATTCCCAGAATGACTATACAGTTTCCTCCTAATAAGCCATTCAGTTACACTCCTGAAATTATGTGGTTTCAAGGTATGAAAGGGGCTATCAGTCTTTTCTTAGTAAACTCAGTAGTAAGTAGATAGACTCAAAGACCTCTGCCTGGAAAAAAATGTTACTTAACACATTACACAGAGCACCTTAAAGAGTTTCCTCTTTAAAATGGGGAGGAGATGTAGAATCACAGTCCACATAAGCAAGAAAAACAGCACAATGTGCAAAGTCTCCAAGAATAAACAGCAAAACAAGCATTTTTAGCTTATTCTTTCTTGTATAACTCCCACATCACTAAACCAACCCTGAAAATGAATCAGCAGTATTACCTCCCAGCATCAGCTATCTGCGCCCTGAGCAAGGGAGTGCTGCAGGGGGGAGGTTCTCCTTTCTCCTTTATAGTGAAGAAGTGCATCTGTTTTCCTTTCTTTTATACAGAACATACTGCTCTCTGTTCTCACCAGGAGGAAAAAAAACCCAAACAAAAAAAAACCCAACCAACAAACAAACCCCAATCAAAACCCAAAAGAACCCCAACCAACCAACCAACCAACCAGTCCTCAAAAGCCCCAATGAAGTCAGAATTTAATTCTTTTATAACAAATTACCTTATCAGAGACTGTTAAGAGAAGAGGCTGGGGAGGTGGGGGCATGTATGGAGAAAAAAGTCCCTTAAGTGCTAAACTAACAATTCCATAGAGCCTTTTTCATGCAAGTTCTGGAAAGAAGTTTTATTAAATTATTTACTCTTACTTCAGACACAGCACTTATCTTAGCAGAATCTGGTCAAAAGCCTGCTTCTAAAAACACAGCTTTGTGTCAAACCAGAAGTGCAGGAAGAAGAGATGAGTAGACCCAAATACTCAGTTCTATCTCAGCATTTTGAGATGGTATATTTTGTTCAGAATGGGCTTTCAGCAGCAGATGCAGTTAGTGTGAACACTGGCCTGGGTCTAAGTGCACGAGCAGGAAACTGTCAGCTTTGGCTGCATTGCTAGTGGCACCAATGTGAAGAATTGTGTGAGTGGGAACAGCACATGGGGAGCTGTGTGTGGTTGACAAGTTGCTCTGGACCTGCTATTTTTTGTCCAGATCTTGTGATATCTCCAGTACTGCCTTAAGTATAACTACTGCTGCAGTTATTATCCTGATTTCTTCCTCAGGGTCTGCCAATTCTTCTCACATCCTCCTTCCCTACAGCAAATCCCAATTTATCCTCCTGATCTTCAAAGGTGTCCCATTACTTCTGCCCTACCTGTCCTTCTTATCAATTAGCAGCCAGGCTGGCTCCTTCTTTTGCTTTTAAGAAGGCTGTATTCTTGATTTAAATCCTCCTCCCTGCCCCAAGTTCCTTTTCGCCACTTTTCCTGTGTGAGACAAATATAATTTTAAAATTTTTAAGCCTGTCAACTTGCCTGCACTTCAGCCTCACCTCAAAACCCACTTTGGCTTAAAGCAGCAGCTGTCAGCAGAAACCAGCTGAACTGCTGGTGCAATGCCACCAAACCTGTTGACTGGGAATTAAGAGCACAGTCAACTTGTGTTAATGCTTCCCACTACTCTCATTACCCCAGACCTTTCCACTACTGCTTGTTATTAATTTCCTTCTCTTAATTTCTATGAAAACTGAGGCAAGTTCTTGGTGTCTGGAGCTAAAGTCCACTGTGCAGTGGGACAAGACCTGGCCAACAGTCAGTCTGCATGGCATGCAAGGAAGGGAAGGGCACGGATTTTTATGTTTAGGGCTGCTAGTGGAAAGTTGTGGACTCTGGCACTGAAAAACTTCACAGTTCTTAGATGTCATATCCTAGCAGTCTACAAGGAATAGTAGCCTTCATCCTGCCAGGTATCACAGAATTTTGAAGGTGGATATACTAACATATTAGCATATTTCTAGCCCAGCCATGTGGAGGTGGTGCTTGTTGTTTGCCTCGCAGCTTGATCCTGCACACCATCTCTGCTGTAGAGCTTGCCTGAAAAGAAAAGGCAGTTTATTCAGTTTTCCCATATAAGAAGCTCTTCTTTGAAGAGATGCAAAGAGGCTTTCACAGCTGTTAAAAAAGCAATGCCAGAACTCTTAATATGCCTTCCTTCTAAATTATCTCTGGGTTGCAGAAGGGCTAGAGTCTTTGTACAAGATTATGGTATGTTGCATCTGCCTTGTGAACTCTACTTTAAAATATCAAAGACCTCACACTCGCCTCTTACTGTTCTTACAACCTCACTTTGCTATTTCTTAATCTTCCCCCTAGCTACCACCCACCTCCCTGCCCGCTGTTCTCAAACTGGTCTTTATTAATAGGGGCAGAGGATGAGCAGAGCCTGCAGAGGCAGGGGCTGAATGAGATCACTCCTGTGGCACTTCGGTGGTGTGTCAGTCCCAGGCAGAGAGGCAGGAAATGCTCTGCAGATGGTCTGCAATAACACACTCCTGCAGCCCTCACCCTTTGCTGCCCAATGTACGTGGGCTGTGGACCTGCAGAGCACAGGTGAAGCCCTCTGTGCCAGTCTGAGGCAGGGGAATTTGTGACAGCGAGTGTTCCTGAACAGCAGCCAGCAAGAGCAACCACTCCCTTTCTCAGCACCATGAATGGACACACTGAGAGTTTCTTCTCTCAGGTGCTGCCTGGCTGCCCACCCTGGCTATACGCACCATTTGGGTCTATCAGAAACACATAATCTACCAGGTGGAGGTACCTGACGTGATCCTCACACAAGCCCCTTCCCTCCTCTGCCTCTTTGGCTAAGCTCACTTCAAGCAGTAAGGGGAGGAGTAACCAGGAGACCTGAGATGAAGGAGAGCTGTGGAAATGGGAGCTCCCTGGGGCTAAGGGAAGCTGAGGCTTTGGGGAAACTGAGAAGTTTGTGCTTTTGTAAGGATGAGGTCATGAGATGGCCTCACAAAGGCGATCAAGGGGAATGAGTTAGGAGAGGTAATGGGTGATCTTAAGAAATTTTGTACTGTGGTGCTGTTTGATTGAGGAATAATTCCCAACTTTGTTGACAAACACACAGATCCTTCTCATTTCCAACACTCTCCAGAGTGACTACCCAAGCTGGAGTGCACGGTTCTGTCTACTGGGGCAGATGTCTCTTTGGGCAGTAGTCAGATGGGAAGGGGAGAAGCCGCATTTCTGCCAGACAATAAGACAGTGTTAAACTCTCCCCAACTTCGTACAACACCCTGAGCCTCTTGTAATCTGTTTTTTATTGCCTGCTTTTTTGGAGGTTTCCAATGTAAGTTTTATGTATCTCCATTTTCCATATATAAAGCAGGAATAATTATTTCTTCTTTCTTTCCTTCCTTATGAACATCAGCTTCTTAAAGTCTAAGTTTCTGGGGTCTACAGTATTACAGTCATATTGATATTAAAAACCAGGTAGACACAGATCAATCATACGTGTTTGGCTAATATGGATTTTGCTTTGCCTTTCAGCCATCAATGATGCCATTGACTACAGGTGCATTAGGAACCTATAGAAAATCTTACTGGTCTCCATGATACCAAATTTTGTCCCATTCTTTTGCCACCATCTCAGAAGCTGAGTGGTGGTAAAAGAAAGGAAGATAACATAGAGCTGGGTTTCATCGGACATCCAAGTTTAGAGCCTCAGAGAAGTTTTAGAGATAGGATAGCATTTGCCGTTGCTTGAAAGGTCCATCTTTCCTGCCCAACACTAGCTACTAACCTCTCTGTATAAATGTCAGTGTCTCCCTCAGCAACAGCCACACAGTCTACAACAGCAACCACATCTACAACTGCCCAGGGAAGTTGTGGATGCCCCATCCCTGGAGGTGTTCAAGGCCAGGCTGGATGGGGCTTTGAGCAACCTGAGCTAGTGGGAGGTGTCCCTGCCCATGGCAGGGGGGCTGGAACTCGATGATCTTTAAGGTCCTTTCCAACCCAAACCATTCTATGATTCTATGATTCTATGATTTTCGTTTTTTAGAACAGGCACTAGGCAGCAACAGATTTGCTGTCTTTCCTGCCAATGCTAATGTTTCAAATATTTGTGTGATTCTTCATGTAGATTTAATATCACTCATTATGGTAATATTGTTGCTAATGAAATAAAAATCTACATGACTCAGAAACCTCCTCTGCAAGGACCTTGAATAACTGGAAAAAGATGAAATTTCTGCATGTGAAAGAGAGACAGTTTTCCTTTCTAACAAAGGATGCGAACTGTAGCATTGTGTTAATGCAAGTAACGATTCATGAGAACCATCTCACAATGTGAAGTGGACAGCTCATGGAAGTGCATTTGCTCATATTTTATCTGTTCTCTTTCACACTGTTTGGGAGTTGTTATTGTTTATTTCTTCAGAATTACACGTTTTAAACTGAAGCTCTAGCACAGCTTTTAGCTGTGTAAATCCCAGTTCAATCTGTATTTATTATAATTTTGCTGTAGACTTGCTAGAAGTCCATCAGGTGTGAGATTCAAAGACAACTCATAAGGTGTTGCCACCAAACCCATCGGCAAGGGTGTGCTCTGACCCTTCTTCCCTTCTTTGCCCCCATACCTAACTCTTAGTACAAAACTTTAGTTTAAGTTCAATTTGCCGCAGCTGATAAATTTCACTCTGGATATTCAACGATTGCTGCCAAAAGGCCACCATCACGTAATAATTTCAACATCTGCAGAACTGGGCCATTAGATGTTTAATTTATAAATAATGCTGTTGGCTATCAAGGTCCAGAGAGCCTTTAAATGAAGGGTGTCTATAACAGAATGATTGGAATCTGAAAACTGAAAAACATGTTGATTTTTTTTTGAGATGTATTTGAAAATACAATTCAGCATGTGCTAAATTAATGATCACAGGCATGGATCAGATGGTTGGTACAGGAAAAAGAATCCACGCGCCATGTGCCTGTTTCTGCTGTGATGTGTTGGTAATTAGTTTAAATATATCTGTTACATCTGTTGATTTTTTGTTCTACTTTTGAGTAATAATCCAATCTGCACCATTATTTAAAAATAATTTAGCTCCATACTGCAGCAAAATTTATTATAATACTGTAAATAAACAAAAATGAAGATTGCCCGAGTCCCAGGACTGTAAGGACATAAATGAATAGCGATGGATAACTCAATTTTAACACACATATGAAATGTCATTTAAAGTGGCAACCTGCTGGGTTTCTTCATTCTATCATAAGCAACCTTTAAGATTATGTAAAAGCTGTAAATATAGCACCAAAGCAATTCATGGTTAAGAGAGAATTGACGGAAGCAGTGTCTTTCTTAATTATTCAGCTACCAGATTTAGAGAGGCTGCATTGATCCAGCAGCAGCAGACTTCTGCCCTCCAGTGTAATTCTCACTTGTGCTGAGCACCCAGTAGAACTGAAGTATGGTTTTAGAAATGGTGAATTTATCTCCTTTTCCATGATAAACATAATTTGTTACTCTTTGTCATATCTGATTGAGTTTTTTGTTCATAAAAACTGAGCTAAGCATTGTGTCGGAGGCCCGTTGCCCACAGAGACCTCAGATCTGCAGTGTCATCCCTA
The DNA here is from genome assembly GCF_000699245.1 of Pterocles gutturalis. Taxonomy (NCBI): domain Eukaryota; kingdom Metazoa; phylum Chordata; class Aves; order Pterocliformes; family Pteroclidae; genus Pterocles; species Pterocles gutturalis. The sequence goes on from NW_010146325.1 coordinate 29,197, forward strand.
TTTAGAGCAACTCTCAAGCACCTGGTATTGTGTAATCAAACACACAGGTGCTTTCCTGACCCAGAAATAGCTAAAAATGTCCATACCCAAGTGATCTTCACTCTTCCAGCCAGATCAGCTTTGAATATGTTCCCTTATTTTCTGTTATAGTGGGAGAACTGTTTCCACAGTGCTAAAACACCTAACAGGCTCAGGCTAATTTCAGGCTGGTTTTAGTTAAATCCTTCAGGCCATAATGCAGGATAGCATTTTCCACTCTCTTTCTCCGTGCATCTCACATATTATTAGGGCTACATTAAAAACTCAAAGCTTGGTAAAGAGTCAAACCACGACCATGCCAAGCCATGGTTCTGGGACCTGACCATCGGGGAATTGCAGGTTGGGGTATGAAGTGTTGGATTTGATGATTGAACCTTCCATGTATTGAAACCCACTATCTAAGAAGACTGTCTTCGCCTGCACGTCCTCCTGCCAGAGATGAGATCCTCAGAGGTGCAGATACTGGGCTCCAGTGGAAGGAGTCAAAGAGGACACTGCCCTCCCCTGGGGACTGGCTGGCATCAGAAAGTGCTCGTCAGGTGCATCTCCAAGAGTCGAAATATTTTCCTTTTTAACAGCAAATTATGCCTCTCCTTTTTTCTCACATAGTCAAAAATTAGTGGAGTATTCATGACAAGGATCATTTAAGTGGAATGACACTGGAGCACAAACTTAACACCCTAAAGGGAACTGGACAAATGGACCATCATATGTCTGCCATTAGTTTACTGAGCTGTTGGATGTATAGCAAAATTCTGGCTGACCTCAGGAGTTCAGGATTTAATCTGTAAAATCAAAACGGATTCAAAATGTTTCTTTTTAGAGTTTGAAGAACTGTATCAATCCATATCATGATAAAGCCAAGATTTTTCCAAGGAATGAAGAAGGAGAGAAACAACAGAAATGTATTCAGAACACAGGGCAGTAGTGAGAATCATATGTTTAAGAATAATATTTAGGTTGTCATATCCCTGAGGACTACTGCAGAATTGGTCTCCTGTAACTGATTGAAAATGTCATCTCTCCTGAAACAGAGAGTCTTAAAAAAATTTTATTTTGAAAAATCAATTTTCTGTGAGTGAGGGAAAGAAGTTGACCAGAAAGGGAGTTTCACCTTAAATCTTTGTAAAGAGGTATACTTTAAGAACCAAGTCTAAATATATTAAAAAAATCAGCAGTGTGTGTGAGCATGGGTTAATAAAATACTTTTTTTACCTTCACAGTAATAGACCAGACTTTTTTTCAGTAAGCATGCTCATAAGTTTTACTTCTGAAACTATTGAAAATTTTCTATGAGTTTGATACCAGAGGGATCCATATTTCTATTAACATTTCAGGAGCCAAAAGTACTTATTTTCCCAATAGATATTTCATATTCTTGTCTTGGCTGGCTCAAATCACATATTTTCCTCCAATGTTTAAGAACATAGATCAGGGGAAGAACTGCTTTTTTTCATGGACAGAAAGAAGCTTTCATCTGACTTGTATAAATTTAGGACAAAACCAGCAAGCAATCCAACTTACTGCAGTCTCAACTGCATATTATTTAGGTTGTCAGATTCACTGAAAAATAAATTACATTCTGGATGCTGGATTTATCTTTCCTATAGATTTGAATAATTTAAAAAGAATTTGCAGGATGCAGTTATGTTGTATGGATTTCATGTAACTTTAAAAATTTCATGGTGTGGAAGTACCTTATTTGATGGGAAGATGGATCACTAGCTCATTAGTTAGGAATGGGTCTAGAATACTTTGACCCTTGGCAAAATTGCACTGTCACTTCTGGGTGTATCAAAGATGGATCTAACTGTGTTATTCTTTCAGTTATGGCATCTCTGCTTCCCTTTGCTTCATGAAAGCAGAAACAATCTACTCAAAACATTCTCCTCTGTCAAAGTTTTAATTTTGTTTCCATGTAAATAATGCATGTGCACAGGCACTAGTGCTGCTGTCATTAACTGGGAATAAACCTGGAGCTTTCAGCTCTGAAAGTACAAATCCATACAATTTGAGCAAAAGCAGCAATTCTGTCACATACTATTAAGTAACAGGCTGCTATAGTCAGTGTTACTCACCATAGGGAGGGCAAATCTGCATGCATTAAAGACTGTTTATAATATGGAATATGGAAGTGCTAGCAGACAACATAGAGCCCTCATTTGAGAAGTTTTAAAGGGTAAGAACCAAGCATGGCATGAAGACAGGTTGCACGTAGTTTTGCTTGCAAGCACGTCTACCTCACTGATGATTTCCCTGGCTGTGCTACAGTCAATAACTACCATAGCTGTGCTATTCAATACAAAACAGACTAGAAGTAGCAACTGCAAATGAATTAAGTAAAATCATCTCTCTTTTGCTTAATGTCAAGAAGCTAATTGTTCTGCCTACACTTACCGAAAGCCTGTACTTTTTCTGTGTATGAAGTAGTGAAAGCTTACTCAGATACTGCAAATGTGCCTCAAACGATCCAGCTAGATTCACTACACGCTGCAGTGGGGAAAACAAAAAAAAAAAAAGTTTTTTTCTCAAGTGTCAATGTGATGAAATCTCGATTTCAGGGGAAGGCTGTCTTGAAATGCCTGACAACCCACTGATATTCTGTCGTAGCCTTTCACTGGTGAAGATACAGAGCTAAAACAAATAAATCCCTTCACTAAGGAGCAAGCTGATGTCAATACAATGTTTGCAAGGTCAACTCCATGCTCTCTCCAGGCAGGTCTGTTTGTAACTGCTGTGTTCAAAACCAAAGCCCATTGTCAATTCCCATGTGCTGACAGCAGATACTATTACACTGAAACCAAAATAATAAATTGCACCAAGCATTCTGCAAAGAGAGAGCCCTGGTCTTCAGTGCTAAGTCCAGAGGAGAGCAACGTTATGTCAGCATGGAGGTGAAAATTAAAACACAAGCTGGAGAAACTTTGAAGATCACATGGGCTCTGGGAGAGGAAGAGTCCAGAAGTCAGACTGCTTTTTTCATCACTCTTCTCCTTCCAAGCAATCCTCATTTCTCTCATTGTCATTCAATTCATGTTTTCTGTACCTTTCATTGTATTCTTCTGTGCCTAAACTGGAAGAATCCCTTACTGTAACTTTTTAGGATTTCTCTACCCACCTCTTCCCCTTTCAAGCTATATGAAGAGGGCAAAAATGAAGTGATGTGCTGCTCTAGGGTGAGTGAATCCCCTCTCATGTCCCGGATAGCTGTATCTTACCTGCAGAGACATGTTCACTCAGTAAATACACAGATTAAAACATGTGCATGGCTCTGTTTAGCTGACCAAACACTCAGTCATTACCTTCCTCATCACCCTGGAGGAGGTCAAACAATATTCCCACCTTTGGAGGTGTCCATTCCAAGGGAAGGAGACACTGCAACAGGGTTTAGGGTTCCCAATCACTCAAGAAGGCAGTCGATCCTCCTAATAGGACACCAATAAGCAGGTTATGGGAATCAGCCTTAAGCCCTGAACCCTCCAGAGCACATTTTCAAATCAAGGAGAGAATAAATGATTCAGGCAGAGGGCAGAAGTTTAGGCTGTGGCTGCTTAGTTTGAAAGAGAGAAAGATGTTTTCCTCTGTCGATGTTGATAAGGTTGAGCTGTTTCATTCTTCTTTTTGAGAGGAAATAAAAGCAGTTTTGAAATGTTACCCCAACTTGTGGTGACAGACACCAGTCTGCTGAGGAGTGGCCACGACCAGCCAACTGCAACACATTAACTGGATAGGGCAAAACGGGCAAAACTATCAACCTTTGCTGCACAGACGAAGTCAGCATGCACATTGCCAGTCTTCTTGTCTCATTAAATTAAACTAAATTAAATCAAATCACCTCTGAGATCTAGATGGTAGAAATGCGCACAGCTGAGATCTGTCTATGCTTTAAATTCTGCATGAAGTGCGGCTAAGAGTGTGCCTTTGCAGCTCAGTTTCATTGATGTGCGAGCTGGTATTCACGTCAGGTTTTCTTTTAAGGATACTTGAATGACTCTATTTTTAGATTGCACTGTGATCTTACTTCATCAGATATTGCATGCATAATGCATCATCAGCAACAAAAAAAAATTAATCATAGCACAAATCAGCCAAAAAGATGCTACAAGAAATCAAAGTCCAAATTGCTTTGCTTGGGGACTTGAGTAAATGGATTCTGCTTTTTAATTCCTAAATTCAGAGAGGCTCTGTGAGGGATGCTCCCCAAATGTGTAGCTGACTGGGGAAAGTGTGTTGCAAGGCCCCTCAGGTTCAGTCCCAAAACACGGAACATCACATTTCAGTCTGAAAGAAGCCTTTACCTTTACAGTTTTTGCTTAAGAGAAATTGAGATCAGAATTTGGGTCTCTCATCTAAATAATTCAGATATGTTACAGCTCCTGATTGATGGCAGAAAACTACTTGCTCTTCATTCACAAATTCCAAACCAAGGAAGAAAAACCTTCAAAGCAATTATCACTGCAGTCCTCCATCACCCAGCAAGTAAACCCTTCACAGGCACAGGATGCTCAAGTACTTCCAGTTGCATTTCCAGCAGCAAAGAGCAATTACCTGCAGCTATGTCCTGTTATTAATGTGTTAAGGAAATAGAATTAAAATTAGACACCTTAAAGAACAGCAAAGATCACCGAAAGGGAATTAACAGACCTGGCTTTCAGCCGGGAAGTTTTTTACTCATTGCTGCTGGTTTTGTTATGGACAACTCATTTAATCTATCTCAAAAGCTTTAACAAGTAGGTCAAATATGTTAGTTGTGGGGGTAGATTTGGGGGCGGGGGACGTATTCCTTTTCCTTGCAGGTTACATGGGTGTGACAGCACCAGCCATTTCAGCCAGACGAGGCTCAAGTGTTTGTGCAAGCAGATGTCTGCTCCTTGTTTCAGCCTCTCGGGGCAGCAGAGGCAGGACCAGCTCATGACTGGTATAGGGACACCGCTGGGCTTGAAAGGAAGCACTCAGGGATTAGGTTACCTCTTGCAGCCTAAATAGCACCTCTTGGTTGGGTGGATGAGCCAGATCTAGACAGCAGGTCAGCAGTAAGACCTCTCTGTCTTAATGGGACAAATGTCGAGTAAAAGTATCATTTAATCTGAGGGCCATAACTATGACATTTTCCTGGCCTCAGTGACTCTTCTTCACACAGTGTTTTATCTTTTACAGAGAAAATCATTCTTCCCCACAACCTCTGCAATCTGTAAGAGCCTTTTGTATTTCTCTCATTCATGGTTCCATTACATTTTATATTCAAGTTATTGCTTTCCTTTGATTAGGTCTTTTATTTCTCTTTCCCCTGGGTTATCCATCTCTGTTTCCATAGTATATAATTGATCTGCTGAATATTCATTATTAGTCCCTAGAGTAACATAAAGATCTCCAGAGCATGATAAAACCCTCCTTGGGTGTGTTTTGGTTAGATTAGAGCCAAAGAACTAAATGGAATGGAGAGATAAAATACCTCCCATCAGTTTCAAAATAATTGGAGAGGGAACATTTATCCTTTCATAAGGAAAAGGAGGGAAGGGAAGAGAGCTGGGGAGTAAGAAGGAAGAAGGGAGGAGAAAGAAAGCAGCCAGGCAGCTAGCAAGAAGGGGAAATCAGACTACTTCGTTTCGGCCACCAAGATCAGGCCCAGTCAGCATGGGTTTATGAAAGGTAGGTCCTACTTGACTGACCCCATATCCTTCTATGATAAGGTGACCCACTTAGAGGATGAGGGAGGGAAAGGCTGTGGGTGTTGTCTACCCAGACTTTACTAAAGCCTTTGACACCATTTCCCACAGCATTTTCCTGGAGAAACTGGCTGCTCATGTGGGGCCCCCAACAGAAGAAGGACACGGACCTTTTGGAGTGAGTCCAGAGGAAAGCTACAATGATCAGAGAGGGCTGGAACACCTCCCATATGAAGACAGGCTGTGAGATTTGGGGTTGCTCAGCTTAGAGAAGAGAAGGCTCCAAGGATACCTTAGAGTAGCCTTCCGGTACATGAAGAGGGCTACAGGAGACATGGGGAGGCACTCTTCATCAGGGAGTGTTGGGATAGGATGAGGGGTACTGGTTTTGAGCTGAAAGAGAGTAGATTTTGATTAGATATTAGGAAGAAATTTTTCACTGTGAGGGTGGTGAGGCACTGGCACAGGTTGCCCAGAGAAGTTGTGGATGCCCCATCCCTGGAGGTGTTCAAGGCCAGGCTGGATGGGGCTTTGAGCAACATGGGCTAGTGGGAGGTGTCCCTGCTTGCAGCAGGAGAGTTGGAACTCGATGATCTTTATGGTCCCTTCCAACCCAAACCATTCTATGGTTCTGATTATATGTGCCTGTGCTGTGGAATACAGCTGGATCAAAGTTCCTGCACGTGCTAGGTAAAAACTGAACCTCACCTTTCTCTCCACTCCCTGTTGCTAGTGCTTACACCATTACACCCTTCCGATGTCTTTGCCCAGGCCCTTCCCCTCAGTACAGGCTGTTTATCCCATCAAGGATCTGTGCAGTCAGCCAATGCGTTACGTATGCTACAGGTATGTTAAATTTACCATGAGGGTTTGCAAAACAGTTTCTTACATTTGTATACACAAAGTCCCATGGTGCACCTTTGCACTTCCAAGTGCAGGCATGCAGTATTTACATGCTGAGAGGCAATGACAGGATGTATCCCCATGATCATCCCTCTCTGTACATACCCAAACTGATTCCCAGCACTTCAAAGCTGCTTGTAATGCCGTAAAGAAAAAAAAAAAAAGAAGTTCAGGACAAATTGTCAGTTAAAAAAATAGAGTTGTGTTATTAAAGTCATATTAATTGCAAAGCATGCCTTACGGACGATGATCTGTCTGTATGACATTTCATTTGCTGCTTTAGGGAGTTTTCAGAAACAATATATTTTAATGAGTCACTGTGAAGACTTTAAATCAAGTCAGAGAAGATACTTTCTGTGAAAGGCTACTTTTAATTGGCGATGTGAGATATAATTCAGGAAATATCAAAGATCTGTTGCTTGTGGAATGATTTTTTACAAACTTAATGCAGAACTTTTCCTTGGTAACTGCTGTGTTAATGGAAAATGTAAACCCTGGCCCATGAAAATCAGTATTATCCTTATATTTTGAATTACAAAGGGAAATAATTTTCATTCAGGTTCTTTAGCATGTATGTTTAAAAGCTTTCTTTCAAAACAAAAAAACCTAAAATTCCTAAATGTCCGGAACAAGTCTCCCAAAACCTGACAGTGCCCCCGGGCTGCTGCTTGGCTTAAGCATCTTTTCCTCATTTCATCATTGGTTATACTGTGTTTTGTCTCAATATGAAGCTCATGACAGAATGTATGTAACAAATGTAATGAGGTTATAATAATTTTTTTTTTTTTTTTTGCTATGTGATTTCTACAAGGTAAACATATATACTGCTGAGCTTTCAAAAGATCATAAGAGGAAAAGCCAAGCTGGAAGGAAAAGATGTGCAAAAGAGTAACATAATGGACCATAAGAAGGATTGAGGAGAAGGAAATTAAATTATATAACCACCTACCCTACTGGGAGATATCCCAGTAAAAAATTCCTGAGACCAGGAGACAGATTTTTTACAACAAGGACCTTCTTCATGCTGAGGTAGGAGAGAGAGGTAATCAGTAAGCAGGAAGAGGCTTTCCCAAAGAAAAAGTCAAGTAAATAATTAATGCAGTTTACATGTTGTGAGGCACATTTTTTTGGATGTAACTGTGTCTCTCCAACTCTTCTGCAGCAACCCCAATGAAAGAAGCCTCTTAGCTTAAGGAAACTAAAGTTAAATGCATAAAATTGCATGATACAAAAATCCATTATGACTATACTACTATTTGTTTACCATTTCATAAGTAATTTTCCTGGCCAAAACTGGAGGTGCCCAGAGCCAGACATCTAGCCACTCTGTAAGCAAACAAAGCACAGAATTTCACAAAATGGCTTAATTTTCTCCTTCTGTACTGGACCAGGCATCACTATTTGGTGAAATTAATGCCAAGTTGGAAAAAAAAATCCTGTTGGTTTTTTTTTTTTTCAATTTTCATTATAAACATTTTGCACAGACCAAACAACAGCACAGATATTACAGAAGGAAGCAAGGGAAGCACTTGAGCTAATTGTGTACAGAGTTGCCAGGAAGGGCAACAGGAGTCAGGATTCTTTCCTAGCTGCTCAAGAAACCACTTTGCCCTCTGAAGCATTTGCCAGTGTTTCTGATTTTATTTCAATTGACTTATTCTTATGAAAGAATTGGAGTGGTTTGGTCTTTGTTTCCAAATAATCCATGTTAAATTTAAGACAGTAGAGCAACAGACTATTGATTCAAAACATAAATTGAGGCATCCAGGGAGAATTAAACATTACGTGAAATACCTCTCTGATTCTCTTTAAGAGATAATTAAACTCAAGACATTTTTTGAATCGATGCATTAGCAGTCACAAAAAAGCAACCATTATTAAAAGTATTGAAGGGGTTACAGAAGCAAACAATAAAAGGACAAAAAACCCAACTCCAGAGACTTATGAATTGGAATTACTCACAGCCATCAAATCTCTGAATGAGTTATAATTAACTTAATTTTTCACCCACAAGAAAATAAACAAAGGATATGTTGAGCTACTATACATAACCAGTCATAAAAGAACGTATTGTGGAAATTAAATGTATCGTAAGTGCTTAGGTGTTGTTATAATTTAAAAAAAAAAAATAAGGAATAAGGAAAGTCACAGACCCTCACAAACACTGTGGTCAGGGAAGGGTGGTTCTGTCACTCTGTCTGATCTTGCTGCACATAGATAGATCTGGTGAATATTTGTTCATGGCAAATATCCAAGTATGCAGTGTTCAGTGCTGGTGTTTCAGAAGGCAGCACTGTGGAGCTGAATCAGATCTTCCATGGGGGACAGGAAAAAAGAGCAGTTGCAACACCGACGAGATCTACACACTTTCTGAACCAGAAAATATGGTGCATCGTGTCTGTGATGAAGAAGGTCAGGAAGGTATGGAAAATTTTAGAAAAGGCATAGATACTCAAGCTCCAGTGACTTCTCATCATTCAAAGCCATGCCATTGTTGGTCTATTAGCTAAGTGTAGAAGTGCAAGCCACAACATCCCAGGCATGTCCCAGCTGGGATAATTGAGGTCTGAGGAGCTGAAACCCCTCTCCTGGGTAAGTAGACATCATCTGTGTGCCACCCTTTTCTTGGCCTCCTTTAGTACACTTGCTTTCCAGGTTTCCTCTTCCGTTTGCATCTCTTTGTTTAGAATTTCTTTCCTCATGCATGTGTTAGCTTGAGTCTTTTTTCTATGCTAAGTTTCATTTTGTTATTTTCAGCTCAGCTTTGAAAGAGTTAGATTATGCTCATGCTGTAGAGCTTTGCCAATCTTGTCATACCATCTGTTTCAAAAATTAGAAAAGAAGTTGAATCCCATAATGGGATGAAATAACTGTACTTTGCTCTGGGAGTTTTCTTCATGGGTTATGTTTTTTGTTCGCTTGTTGATAGTTCCATCCTTTATGGCCCAGTAATTTAAACACCATTATGTTCTCTGCCATTATGCCTCCATGAAAGCTTCATTGTGCCCAAGACTGCTGACACTCTATACAATACAATTTATTTTGCACTTCCAAACACAAAAGTCTTTACAGGTTTTCTAAAAACTCAAGCACTGATGAAGAACAGCATGTTTTATGAGAGGATAACTAGGCAGCTCTTCTACTGATATTTAAGGGCATACAGATTTCTACGTTATCACCTAAAACAATAAAGTGAAGTAATTTTAGTATTCCTCTTTAAAAATACTTGTGGTTTTTACTTAAACTGAACTTTACTCAGGTTTCTTTTGTGCATTCAGTTGCTCTTGTCTTCATTAAACTAGATCTGGGAGATTTCTGAAGAGTCAGTGACCGTGTGCTCATCTACCCCAACTGCAGACAAATGGAAAGCACGCTGAAAAGAGTCCAAGAGAAAAACAAGGGGCACAGGAGTCTGATTAAAATCTGGCTACAGGAGTGAGTAAGAATTGTTTCTCCCATGTGCGCATCTGAGCATGAACTTGTTGCACATCAGTCAATACTCCTGCTCATTGCAGCAAACTGTCAGTAAAGGTGAGTGCGTAGGTCTGCAACAAGTAGCCATGATTAGGAATATGTTTTTTTTTAGCTAAGGCAATGAGCATGTATTAAAAACTATCCTTTCTATTAATACAGTCCCATGAACGTATGCAAGTGGGGTTGTTTTTCTTTTTCAAATTAATTAATTCATTTCAGTGTTTTCTAGAGACTGATTTGGACCTGCTTTCTCCTGAGGATGGTATTTCCTACACCTAAGGGAGAACAAGGGAGACAGCAGAGCAGACAGAGTCCTTCATGGCATAGGCCTTTCAGCAAAAGGGCCACCAGGAAATTTTCAAGTCCGTAAACAAACAGAAAAAATACAATTTTTTTCTCTGAGACAGAGGAAGCGTACAGCAGTGGCAGGGGATTCAAGAGGAGTTGAGACTTCAAGAGCTGTGGGAAGCTGACACAGCAGCTGTTGACAGATTTCTCTGTTTCATGCCCAGCTACAAGCTGCTGTTGATGGGGAGCATCACAGGTCTCATCGTCCTTACTCTCTGCTAATTAGGTTTATCTTCAGTTCTTTAAGCTTTCTTCCTTCAATTGACTTGTCTTTTGCTGGACTTGCTGGAGCTGTTCTGGGAAAACGGAATATGGCTGTAATTTCACTGTATTAGAACAGAAAGGGAGAACAGAAAGGGAGAACAGCTAGAAGCAAGTGAGTAGTAGGGGTCTGTGTTGTCTCTCAAGAGTACATAAGCTGTCTGCAGTTAGATGTCCCCCAAAACACTCACAGTGAGCACTGCCTTAGCACATCACCTTTGGACAGCTGTGCATTTCTCTAATCCCTGGAGCCAGCCAGCAGACGAATAGTCATTAGACAGTTCTTACTTCCATCCCACCTCTTTGCTTTAGGCAAACAAAATGAAGATTATAGTTAAAGGTATGGGCATGGATCCATTCTAAAAGAGTCAAGCGTATGTACAGAAGTAAAAATAGCAAGCTCTTATGGCATCATCTTCCTTTGTAAATCACTGCTTTGTATTTGTTTCAAAGGATAAGGTGGAAAAAAACAGGATTAGAAAATAGTCATGGCTATTAGGAAGGATTAGACTACTGCTTCAATTCAAGAAACAGCCTTTCATGTTGGATCATTTTTAATAAAACGCTCATTCTTCCTTCAGCTGATCTCATCTCGTAAGCCCTGAAGTATTCTCTTCTTTCATAGGCAAACTTCTTGTTTCTGTGGGAGTTTTGATTGCATAAGGACTGCATATGTTCACAAGATTCGAGTTACTTTTAATTTTTTATATTCCTCTTTGAGATTAATTATTCATGTGCACTTTTTGGAAACTTTGAAGTTTGGTGTTACTAATTTAATGCATCTTTTCTTCTTCAGACCCTTTTGATAATGCATTGTTATGCAGCTCAATTCAATGAATAACAAAGCTACATTTTTTCATTCTAATTAGTTGTCACATTTTTTAATAGCCTACAAAATAAAAATGACAGAGTGATTTATTTTTCTGAGACAATGACCAAAAGTTTGGTACATATACTCTAAACTACTGTTTACCTTTAAAACATAAATCAGCCTGTGGCACTTTATGATGTTATCCACCCAAGACTGTAATGTGATAGATAACGCACAGAGAATTTTGAATTCCTGCAGTGTCATATGTTTTGGTAACAGAATAAAATTATTATTAAACCATAGATTTCATGCTAAATGAAAGCATGCATTTATGTCTTCCCTACGGCAGTGTCTGTACTGATTGAAAATATTCTTTTATTTTGTTCCTTAAGTGAAAGTCAGCGTAGAATTCAGTACTCGAAAAAATCTGCTACTGCTAGGACTTTCTCGGAAGAATAATGTTATCACGAGGATCTAGTCAACCAGCAGGTTGGTTAGTTTAAGCACCAGGTCCTCAGAGTTCTGAGCTCATGTTTCTTTGTGAAAGAAATGAGCCACACATGAATCAATTTTCTTCTGAATCTGAACACTTTGGATCATTTATAGATACTGCCTCATCATTGGTTTTTTTTGTTTGGTTTTGTTTTGGTTTTTTTTTTTTTTTTTGTCCAAGATGGCTAACTACTTTGAAAGTGTGTGAGAGCAGTAAATTGCCTGAAAATACCTGTTTATGCCCATCAGTCCGTGATGATACCTGTTAACCTCTGTTGCTAAAAGAGAACTAGTCCTTGACAAAATTACACAAAAATAGATAATAGCTATAAGAGATTCTCAAATAGTCTCTATAACTTCTGAATTTTTCTAGGCTTTTTTGGTTCTTTGTATTTGCAGGTGCCTGAATTGTTGTGGATCTATGTTTTTGGTTTTGGTTTTGGTTTTTGGGTTTTTTTTTGTTTTTGGTTTTGGTTTTGGGTTTTTTTTGCTTTTTAGATACTAGCACACATTAAGGTTTCTATACCTTTTATACCTTAAATGTCTGTTGAGGACAACTCCATCCCAAATCAAGGACCAACTTTTATACCAAAACAGTGAAATCTAAGAAAAAAATAAGTCATATAAAGTGAGCTAACATTAAATTAATTTAACAGGATGACTGAATTATATAGAAAACACAGTTCCATACAAGACTGCCACCCATATTACCTTTTTGATGGTAGCAGATCCAATTTAAGAAATTCCTGTCCCTGCTACATCTATCACCTTGTTAAAGCATCTAAATGTGGGTTCCTATCTCTCAACAGAGGAACTGGCTCAGCTGCCCCTTCCCAGTTTCATTTAAGATGCTGTACTGGTTTTGGTTGAGATAGTTACAGCTCATATGATGCTGTGTTTTAAATTTGTGATCAAAACAGTGTTGATAATACAGGGATGTTTTTGTTATTGCTAAACTGTGCTTCCACAGAATCCTTTTCTGCTACTCACACCACTGGGGATGGGCAAGAAGTTGGGAGGGGGCACAGCTGGGACAGCTGACCTTAACTGACCAAAGAGACATCCCATACCATATGACATTGTGCTCAGCAATAAAACCTGTGAGGAAGACGAAGGAAGGGCAGAGGTGGGGAGGCACGTTCAGAGTGATGGAGTTTGTCTTCCCAAGTAACCGCTACACGTGATGGAGCCCTGCTTTCTGGGAGGTGGCTGAACACCTGCCTGCCAAAGGGAACTAGCGAATGAATTCCTTGGTTTGCTTTGCTTGTGTGCAAGGCTTTTGTTTTACTTATTAAACTATCTTTACTCAACTCATGAATCTTCTCTCTTTTATTCTTCTGATTCTTTCCTCCGTCTCAGTGTTGGGGAGAAAGCAAGCAGCTGTGTGGGGTGTAGTTGCTGGCCAGAGTTAAACCACAACAGACGTCCTGGTGTATATGGAGTACTCCTGGGATGTCAACACATGGAGGTCTCCAGCTGGCAGTTTGCCCAAAGTGGATAGGTCTAACCTGATGGTTGTAAATGGCAAGACTTTACAGAACTTGTGCAGGCAGATTGATCCTGCAGCCTTCAGGGATGACAGAATAATTGTACTTTTACAGGTTCATAATAGAAATATACTGTTGCTTGTCCCAGATTCTCAATATATTTATCAAGAGGGCGGGGAGGAGGGAGGAGAGGAACTCTTCAACGATCACACTGCAGAAAATAATCTCCTCGAGAGGTGGTGCTGTATGTTCACTTTAGAGTTAAGTTTTATCTGACGCTCAGTGCTGGTTAGGAAAGTGGGGTGAAAAGCAAGTGCTATCTGTATATTACACGGTTGCTACAATAAAACCATTGACTTCTTTACAGGAGCATTACAATACCTTTTGCCCTACCATTGCCAGCGGAATTCATATCCACTCTTACAGAGAGATTTGTGCAGTATAAAGTGTGTGTCAGCTGATTTTCACTTGTACTTCACATCAGTTGTGGTTATAAATTCAAGGTGACCACTGAACGCTTCTTTTCAGTTGAAGTGTTCTACAGCTTTAGTGGCAGATGTTGCTTAAACCTCTGTTATTGAAATGATATTCCATCTTGGCTCAGCTAAGTATTATAGGTAGCTGTGCTACTACTGAATTTATAGACAGATGGTTGGTCTTTAGGGATTTATGTCACTATATTGCACATGAAAACGGGAAGTTGTTCTTAAAACACAGAGGATATGTCATTGGGCCAAAACACAAACCTTCATTTGAACTAAGTGATACTGGGCAGTAGATCTGCTTCTGTCTTATTTTGCTGAAGACAGGCTCCTAGGACTGGCAAAAACATTAAGTAGTTTGGAAAGATCAAGAAGAACTGGGAGCTACAGGCTGGTCAGCCTCACCTCAATTCCTGGGAAAGTGATGGAGCAAATAATCCTCAAAACCATCTCCACACATCATTTTCTACCAGTGTATATAAAAAGTTGCTTTTTTGTCTGTCTGTCTGTACCAGTTAGAATCTATCCCAGTGACCCACTCTCTATGGAGTCTCTGTTATTACAAAACACTGCACACCATACAGGGTGGGTCTCTGCTCCAGCGGGGTCTCTCCAGGGCTGCAGGGATCCCTGCTCCGGGCCTGCAGCCCCTCCTGCCCCTCTCCTCCTGCGGCCTCGGGCTCCCTCTGCTGCTGCTCCCTCCTTGGCTTCCTCCTCCTCTGCCTGTGCCGCCTTTTGCCCTTTCTGAAACCTGTTTTCCCCCGGCACCCCCAGCTTGGCTGAGGGGCTCAGCTGTGTCCTGCGGTGGGGCCGGGGGGGGGGCGGTTGGAGCCGGCGGGGACCGGCTGGACCCGGCTGTGTCCGGCCCGGGGCAGCCTTGGCCTTTCCTCACAGAGGCCCCTGCGGCCACACTGCCAGCGCCTGGGCAGGGACACTCTGTGCAACACCATCCATACCTCCCCTTCCCTGCGCAAATGCAAATACACTCTAAATCACACAGATTGTCCAACATTTAGGTCAAAGCCCAAGAGTTTGGAAAAGCCTGAACTCCCCCTGACTGCCCCTGGCAGGAGTCATTACTAGGTGTGGAATTTGCCATGGGGAAACTAAGGAACAAGATTTTTCCTTCACCCCACTTCTTCTTAATCAGATACTGAGAAACAAGTTAAACTTGCCAACGGTGTATGACATTAAATCTAATGGACTGAAGATCATCTACAGAAAGAAGCTGACTTAACTCATAGCTGATTCCATTTCATATGAATTATTTTCAGATCAGAGTAGTCTCCAAAGAACATGCATGTAACATTTTTCCTCTGTGTCTACTTCAAGATTACTGTCTATTCAGGACATTTCTAGATGTGACTATGATTTCATTAGTATACTATTTTTAAAAAGTACTTTAATTGGTTTATTAAAGTATTACATAGAGGGCAAAGTGAAGCAGCATGTATTGCAGGGTCTGGTTTGTCCTAAAAAAAGTGTTTTCTGCAGTTTGTAATTTGCTTAGTTTCCCAATACATGCCTTTTCTGGAAAAGTAGCTTCTTTTCCTACATTAAACCTTTCTGAGCTGCCACAATTAATATGTGAAGTCTTCTAGGTATCAAGATAAATGTTCAGGACCAAATTCTAAGAAGTAAAATTTCTTCAGTTTTTCAGTTGTGCGGCAGGCTGACCTTGGCTGGCTGCTAGACACCCACCCAGCTGCTCTCTCACTCCCCTGTCTTCTTGAATTCAATTTGCAAAAGGAACACTGCAATTCAAAAAATCAGAATTCAACTGAAGCAAGGAGGAGTGGACCTCCAAGAACTAGAATTTTATATGAAATGTGAAACTAGAGATAATGCAATTTAAATTACACTGTGGTGAAAAGCAGGCTGTGCACCAACTGCTGTGACTTTAGACAACTCATTTTAGAAACAAAGTTTCACATAAGAAGCTAAGTCTCTGATTGCCATGAATAAAAGCTTCAAATAAGACACAAATGAAGAAAATAAGAAAAATCTAATTCTTGTTATTATTGCTTAAATCTTATGATAGTTAAACCAGCATCATGGTTTGGGAGAAGCAGGAAGAGAAGTGGAGCAGATTAATATATTTTTAGTGTTTGGATTGCTGATACTATGGGTGCCATAACAGGTCAAGATAGCAGGTGGGAGGACGGCCCATTTGCAATATTATCAGAACATCTTGCTCCAGTACAAGTGTTTTGCATCAGTAGAAGTGAGTGTTCTTTATCAAGGATGTAACAATTATTGATCCCATTCCAAATATGGGGAACAGGAGAACAGGTTAAGTGTTTTGCCCCTGAGTACATAGTAGAGCAAGGGCAGAGTCCTGAGTCCCTGCTCACGCAGAATGCATTTATTTATGACAAGAGTAGTTTACACAAACTATATTTTTCAGCTAGCCAACAAGTTTAACAAGAAAAGTAAATTTGCAACAAAATGTTCTGATAGGAAGTTTATTTCCTGCAGATACAGTTATTAAACAGAACTAGACAATGTATAAAAATATTTCTGCAATCTGACTGTGTAAGATACATCATAAAGTAGTGTAGGAGCTAGGCGTCAGTGTTTCAGCATATCCCTAGAGATCCTGAAATTAATAGCTATATTTATAACTGAATTATTTTCTGAATCTTAGCAGTGGCAAGGGACGTTGTGTATGAACTGAACTGTATTGCTATTCTAGTGAGATACTGTCTTACTGAAGGAAGAACAGAACTGGGTCAGCCCTACCAAAGGCAGAATCTATGTCAGGGAGAGGACTAGTGTTATCCCTTAATCATTTCTGAAACCTCAGTTTTCTTCCTTGTGGGCAGAACACTAGAGACTTTATTCTGTGAAATGCAAATATTCGAAGACCAGAAACTCTTTTTACTTCCCAGTTCTAAATGTACCTCACAGCCTGTGCGGGCACAGTCTCCTGCCTGTCCCTTCCTGCACTTCCCTTACTATCAAATGAGAGTCCCTGAAGGGTGGAAGAAGTACTGTGGAGAACAGCCTTGCAGACTCCCTGGTGCCTGAAACCTGCTGATGGAGATAAAGAGAGGCTTTTGCAGGATCAGTAGAAGTGGGTCAAAAAAGAATGCTATCAACGTTCCCTTCATCCTTTATGCTCCTCTCACCCCAACTTCATCATACTTGGTTCTCTCCAGAGACAGAAGTTATCAGAACAAGGGAATCTTCTGCATTGCTAGAACACTTCATGTCACATGGAACCATGAGTTAGTGTTACAAATAAGGTATAATGCACTGCTTACCATCGATATTCAGACATCCCATTTACTTACTCAGGTGTGACAATGGGTCTATAACAATTTATTTTATAAACACACAGTTGTATAATACAACATTTGTTAGCACATCCCCCACTATGCTGAATCAGCTTGAACCTTAAGGGAACTTCATATGTTAGGGGAAAAGCTGTGTAACAGGTGGCCTTTTTGAGCTCTTCATCATTTTGAATTTGAAGTCACAATATACCAGCCTGGTGACAGCAGTTACTGGCCTCAATTCTTCCCTCACTAGACTGACAGCCACATAAGAAATCAGCTATCACAGCCAACTGAACAGTGTGATTGTTCAGCTGAGATGTTCATCTTCTATGGGAGTCTCCTGATCTGTTGGGTATTCTTTCTCAGCAAGGCATGAGATGGGGATGTAAGTAGGTTACCTTTCCAGACACCCATCACACCTGGAGACATGACTGGGAGGAGATGCTGGGGCTGAGATAACATTGAGAGAGCAGCACTGAGAAATTTATTTCTAATCCTGAAGCTCTCCAACAACCTTTACCTTGTCTCCTTGTGCCTGCTGTTAACTTCACCCAGCTACAGTTTAGTTACTGATATCATGGTCATCTGTTCTCATAATTAAAGAAAGCACCTTTTCTAGCTATTCTGATCAGGAATTTTTTCTGTTGAGTTTTTCAAAGACAAGGTGAGTTTTGGCCAAATAGTTTTCAAGCTCAAGTCAGACACACAATCGTATAAATCCATTCTTATTAAATACCATGGGAGAATAAAAGCAAACTCATATGAAGAAACCATGAAAACCGAACATTTCCCCCTGCTTTGGAGAGCTGTTTTGAAACTCCCTAACACAAACTCAAGAGGTTGAAGGTGAGAGGCTGATGGAGTCCTTCAGTTTCTCAGTCTTCTCTGAAAAGAGGTAAAACTAAGGATGAAGTAAAGATGACTATAAAACAATGACTGTTTTATTTTTCTCAATTTCAACTCGCTTCAAATACAGGTTACTGCCTCTCATTATTCTGACTTGCAAGAAAAGTTGTTTCTTGACACTATACAGAGTTCCTGGGAAAAACCTGTTCCTTCATTTATTTTTATTCTTTCTTTTACTTTAAGAAGTTTTGCCCTATGCAAAAGAGCAAAGAGATAATCTGTTGCGAGTCAAGTGGAAAGGTATAATTTTATGGACTACTTCTCTCTGGAATGGGACTGATGAGGTAGGAAGCAGTGAGTCTCTTGTTCAGGTACAGCACCACAGCCGGGAGGGATGAGAGGTTTATGCAAGCCTGTTCCTCTAAAAAGGTCAAATAAGGAGACAAAGTCTTCCCTTCAAGGTGGTCTTGATTACGTGATGGCAATGCTTTCTACCTACTGTTTAAAATAGTGTTCAAGAATACAGGGAATACTGAAGTATCTTCTGAGCCAATAAGTAGATGCAAGATGAAAGTGACGAGTAATCACATCAGAGCTTTGTAATCAATGACAAACATCCATCTAAAGGTAGTAGGAGAAGATGCAGGACAGGTTATCCCTTTGCATTTTATACAATACCAAAAATGCTACCTCGTTTGCCTTTAATCTTGACATTAATACAATAAAAATGCATTTCACACAGTTGCCTTTCACTTAACGATCCAGTATACAAGTAGCAGTTGTAAACTAAGGATTGTTCTCTCTGCAGTTTTTGTAAATAGAAAGAGAGCAATGCCAAAGCTGTAGAAGAATGACCCCTGAGACCACAGCCTGCCTGTGTGGGATGGGGACATTCTTAGATTCCCTGACAGAAGTCAGATCAGACATTCAAAGCAATTAATTCTTTGGACACTATCCAAAAAGACCTCCTGCATTTGGAGGTAATTGTATTGCTTGTGTAAATCATTCTGAAGATGGCTTAAACTGAAAATCCTATGTTAATAAATCCAGTGGGTTTTGCAGATCAACTATGAGGAGTAATGACCAACAGCTTGATCCTATGCCCATAGAGGCTAAACCTGGACTGATTTATTTGCAGTTGTATCTATAGTTGGAAGACTTCTGAGGATGGTCAGAAAATTATCAAAACAGATCTGAATTACAACATGGCACAGTACTTTTTGGTTCTAGCAATGAGTCTCTCTCCAATACACATGTATCTAGAATACAGATAACAAGATCCATCAACCACAACATGAAAGGCCAGATGAGTGCAAGGCAGATCTTCCATTCTACCAAGGCTTATTCCTTGGGAAATCAGCTTTTCTGTTTTCAAAAGCTATCATGAGATAGTACTGTCATCCAAGATTAGTCATATTGCTGCAACATATGATGGAATTTTTTTCCAATTGCAAAGTGGATGTCCTCACCGTTTCTGGAGAAGCTATCCTGATCCACAGAAAAGGGAAGCAGGGAAGGAATGAGGGAGGGAAAAAACCTGACAGATCTGTCTACAGAACTGATGTGAAGTTCTGAAGGTTTGATTAATATTTGTAAAAGGAAAACAAATGAAAAATCAGATGAATCTCACTTTGGCTTTATTATGTATTTTGATGCCACAGAAACATTTTTAACAGGCCTTTCCATAACGTTATGAAAGAATTTAATAAGGTCCTGAAGAAGAACCTTTAGTACCAGATGACCTGTATTTTTCTTCATGGACTTTTGCCACATCATATGTTTGGTATTAAAGTCTATTTTGTCTTGGAACCACACATTTTAATGAGGCATACAAACCACTGCAATCCTGTAGTAAAAAAAACAGCACACAGTAAAAGATTTCTCAGTTAGAGGCCACTTTCATCAGCCAATTCTATCCAATTATCTGAACAATAAAAGCATTTTAGTGGGAGGAAATAAATGACTGCTATTAGAGTAACCCAGTTATCCTTCCATAAATTAACAGTAAGAAGACTAC
This sequence comes from Pterocles gutturalis, assembly GCF_000699245.1. Classification (NCBI taxonomy): domain Eukaryota; kingdom Metazoa; phylum Chordata; class Aves; order Pterocliformes; family Pteroclidae; genus Pterocles; species Pterocles gutturalis. Next base: position 49,304 of record NW_010146325.1, read on the forward strand.
ATGATATTGCAATAGTTACAACAGAATATACTACTTCTAGGAGTCCTTTGAGATAAAAGTAGATAATTTCACTTATTCGGTTCCTTTATTTTGAAGATTCAAAACATTACATATAAAGTCCATACTTAAAAAAAAAAAAAAAAAAGAAAAAAAAAATCTTTGTTCAAAACTCATTCATGTGACAAACAAGGCACGGTGCTTCCAATTGCTACAACTATTTGATTTCCTCTCCATATACCAGCAGGCTGTAAACAATACTCCATAAAGAAAGCAAAGAGCTGTTAATCTTTTCCTGTTCTCCATGCAAAAATACCACAGCATCTAAAAAAGGCAACAAAAGATTCAGGTACTTTAATAGCATGATGCAACTAGCTTTTACTCACTGACCCATTTGCGATTTAAATAACTACATAACCATCTGCAAGGCACCCTAGGAACGACTGGAAGGCAGGCAGCTGGGAAGAGATTTTTGCAGAATTGATATTTGTAAAATCTGTCTAGCTGCTTTTGATAAAAGACATTAAATATTGTACTCACAATTTATGCATGAGTGCTACTAATACCATGTAGTATTTTTGCATCTTTTTGTGGTTTGTGAATGAAAGGCCATGAAGAAAATAAATTATTTCCAAGCAACAGAAATTAGCAAACCTAAAGCCTGTGCTTTGTCCTGTTCACATTTGTGCTGCAGCAACTTGTGAATGCAATTGTTGTTCTGCTAAAGTCAAAGCTGAGTATCTTTCA
>NW_010146325.1:50078-60005 GCF_000699245.1 Pterocles gutturalis
TTTCTTCTTATTTACAATCTTAGATTATGGGAAGAGCATCTCCAACACCACGATATCAGGGATTAAAATATTAACTGTTGCTATTGCTGCAGGAGTCAGGAACAAGGTTTGAGGCTGAATGAGGCACAGCAATTCCATTCATCAATGTCTTTTTGCTGGGAGAAAGAAGTCACATTATTATTTTAATTCAACTAGAATTGTTTGTTTGTTTGATCTTCTTCAATACTATGAGGATTTGAATTTAGAAGATTAAAAATATATGCAAGTTCTGTTGCTTCAGAAACCAGTTCAAGTACTGCAAAATAAATTTTCTATTCCTCAGAAACAACTTGTTATTCCTGAAATGAAAGTAATTTCTTCGGCAACCTATTTAAAAAAAATAAAACAAATATCTCTTTCATGCTTTCTTTAGAAGGACATTCATAATACCAGCAGAAAATAGAAGCAATTGGAATACAGAAGCAATTTAGAGACGCTTATTTAATCTCAGTAATTACCTATTTGGCAGAGACAGGATTGGTTAGAAAGGGCTATAGATATTTTTTTATTTAAAACTTTTAAAGAGTTTCCTCAGATGTGGTAAACACAGTATGAATGTCATATCTTTTCTTCTGTCAAAATTCTACCAAGATAAAGGACAGAATAGGGTCAAACAACAGGCAATATTTTCTACGCAGCAGTCACAGTAGATGAACAACTCTGAGCTAAATTTTGTTCATTCACATGTATACAATCTTGCTTACTTCAGTGAACTTCCATAAGGCAAGGCGACGTCAGAAATCAACCCTGTCAGTAATTTTCTGAGTAGAATTTCTTGAAGTGGTTTTAGAAGTCAGCAATGTCAAAAAGCTGCATCTTAACACTGCATTCTCTTTATATTTTCTGTGTGTTTTGGGTGGTTTTAGTTAGATTACATACTATTTAAACACATGCTCACTCTTTCGTTCTATCATGGGGCATCCTGATTAGCTGGGAAAAGTCAGATGAATTTAAGAATCCCACCTGCTCCCAGAGAGCAGAGATAAGGTTCAGGGGATTAAAAAGTACATGGCAGGACATGGCACTTGGCTGTGCAAAAGTTCTAGATCACTGTGGGCAAAATTAATGAATTCCCATGCCTAGAGAAAAAGAATATGAATCATAGACAGCATCAGGCTACTTTACTGACAGCAGTAACCTAGCTTTGGAAATGTTGGCTTTACTGGCTGCCATCTTTTTTATCAGTTTTGGCCCTAAGGAATTGTGTCTTCAGTGTGACACCTCACATGAATCCTTAACAAATAACGTACAGCTTACAGAATCAGGTTGTAAACACACAGGGCCAGCTGGCATACTCCAGAGCAAATCTGAAACTAGTTTCAGATTTTGATAGTCACAGATGTCACATCAGGGCATGGCCTCCTCCCAGGCTGCTGCATCCAACACAAACTAGATAAAGCGACACCTTTATTACAGTTTTCTATTTATGAACTTGGCATACTGGCATAACTAAATGCATGAGGAAGGGAAAGGAAAGGAAAGGGAATGCAAGGCAAGGCAAGGCAAGGCAAAAAAAATAATGATGATAAGATAGTGAGATTCTAATGTATGTCTGGTTATGGTGGGTTTTATTCAGCTTTTCAGCTCTGTAGGCAAAATTCAGCTTGGCAGCAGTGGCAACGTAGGCAGCAAACAGGTAAGAGGAAAGCTGGCAGGAGATGACTGAAGAAAAGCATTAGAAATACATGCAGGGGCTGGGAAGACCCCATGGTTTAGGTGCTGGCTGTGAGGCAAGCAGGTGAATTTGGGTGGGCTTTTGGTGAGGGATGCTGAGTGATTCAAGCATGGCCCTGGAAGACTCTGAGACAGAGAAGGGCACAGGGTCTTTGCCTCCACTTACCCTTCTCTTCTCCCACCTTCTCCAATACTTAGTTTCCCTCCTCTTGCTTTAGTTCCCCTGGACTATGGGACTCCCCACCTCTCCCATAACCGACAAGCTCTGTCTTGCCCTTAGCAACTACTTATATTTTTCACATTTTTCCAGGAAAGAAGCAACAACATCCACTCCTCTCCACCCATGTTGCTGAAGAAGGATTAACAATGGAAAAGATGGATTTTAGACCTACAAAACAGGACTGGAGTGGGAAACCACCAGAACTGAGTGGGTAGGTGTTGGCAGTGACTGCTTCTGCAAGGGGCCATTTTTTATAGCAGTAGCAAGTGCCCTTCTAGACAAATACTCCAGAAAAAAATCCAAGTTTTTTGCATTGCAAACTCTGTATCCCAAATCTTAATCTCTCTGTGCCTCAGTTCAAACGAAGTAAAAGTGTCTTATCTCAAAATGGTGCTGTGTAGAGCAAATTAAGTTTTGTGAGGAACTCGGGTAATTATCAATGAGCACTAAGGCAAAAGTCCACAAGGAAATTAAGTTTCAAAAGTAAAATCTGAAGAGGTAACAAATGCTCCACTGGGACACACATTGAACAGCGATGAGCAAACAAATTTAAGGATAGTTCCTCATTTGATAAACACTAATTGGTATGTATCTAAAATGTGGCAGAAGTCCAAGTGGAAGCAAATGCGTATGATCCAGTACCTGCACTGCAAAACTCTGCGCTTGAATCTGAGGGAGCAAAGCAAGTAGGCACACGCCACCTCCTGGCATTTCTTAAATAGAACTTGGCGTTTTATGTCTTTCCCATACCGTAAATTTGCAGAAAAATGCAAATCTGACATACATTCCAAACAATTATGACTGGAAAAAATTAGAAAAAAGAAAGTTGGATCTATATTGTTACTTTCAAAACTAAATCTACCAGGGATTTTGCTCCACATAGCATTATTTCAAAACTGACTTTAAAAGACAGAAAGGGTTAAAACATAAACCATCTGAACAAGTACTTTTGGACTCACCTGAATCCAGAGGGCAAGGAATTTATTTTTTACAAAGAATGCAAGTATGTGAGTTAATCCAAGTAATTTGTTAGCTTCCTCTAACCCTAGTATTCCCAGTTAACCAGTACTTCTTACAAGGATGAGCTAACATCAGAGGGGTGGTGGGATTCCCGTGCCCCAGAGTCTGTTCCTAGCACAGGAGAGGAGATGCTGTAGTGAGCACAGATGACCCTGTGCATTTCAACCAAGAGTGATTCCCAGACTTCTGTCTCCTAATGCCACTCTGTGTTTTACCATGTCACCAACTCTTTCTCATAGTCCTGGTCTCCTCCCTGCATCCCAATCTTCAGGCTTCTATATCAGTCCGGGTCTTCTTGCCAAAAGTGACGTGACTTCCTATAACAAGGCGAAGAAAAATGAGAAATGTTTTGGGATAAAAAGGGGAAAACTCTACTTAGTTTTGATACTAGATCTTAAATTTGTTAATATTCTACCTCTCTACCATTTTCTATTACAACATAACAGCTTTTCATATTGTAATTTTATGCCTCATTTCCTTAAACATATTCCTGACTAATTTTTTTGCTTATTTTCTGTATTTGCTTGGAAGTATTTTTAACATCCTAAAACAGTAGGCCAATTGGCATTAAGTCAGCACAACTCAATTAATTTCAGACTAATCCTGCCAGTTCACACAAGCAGAGAATCTGGCCCACTGTGATAGGAAATGAGGTCTTTTTTTTTTTTTTTTTCTTCAGAGGAGGCTCTCACCTACCCAGGTCTTTTAGAAACTGATTTGGTTATTTTAATGGATGTGACATGTCTTTCTCCAAAGTTATTAACAAGAAAAATGTAAATATTTTTTTCCTGTGATCAGTGGAACTAGTGAAACCTGATTTCCCATGGATTTGCACCCCACATATCTGCACCTCCACTGTAAAAATCCCAATTCCTCTCTTATTTTCATCATGACCTTAATCATCCTCTAATACTTTTAGCAGCCCTCCCCCAAATTCCCGCAGTGCCATTGGGGAAGAAAGAAGCACATGTCAGGCCTGGCTTGGTGTTGTACCTGTGCTCTCTGCTGTTGGCTGTGCTCGTATGCACAGCATGCCTGAGCAGACGACGTGAAGCAACATAAAAAAAAGTCGAGTTCATGTGATGCTTTTTTCTCTCAATGAGGTCACTAATTCAGTTCTCTTTCACCTAACGTTTTACAGATTTTCACAAAATCTCCAGAACCATTTTACCTGTGAGACTTCTCTTGGCGTCTACCTGTGGCTGAAATTGGCCTGTTGATTCCCAAGTTATTAGGGACTGACCAGTGTGATTGCAAAAGCCTTAGAACCAAGGAAAATGAAACAAAAATAAATTGCATGGAGCATAATGTGCATTATTTATTATCAGTACTTTAAATGACAATGAATAAATATTCTTTGCAGCAAAACTGGAGCACATCCATTCTTTTCTAGAGGGTTTTAATCAATTCTCAAAATCTAGCTGAGACTGAAAATGGAAGAGAATAATTAGATTCTATTTTTGGATGCTATGGTAATCAAAAATGTTGACATTACTCTCCTATTACACAACAGAGGGAAGAGAATGCTTCAAGTGAAGATATATGGAATACGCTGAGGTACCTTAGCAGCTCAGTGGAATGGATTGGGAACTTGACAATACATAATGTCACTGATTTGGAGTACGAAAAACTGTACTGTGATCAATTGGGACCCATACACACAGCCAGCTCTCTTGACAGATAAGACTTCAGGAAATCCGAGTTTCACACACAGTATTTGATACATCACATTGCCACCCACTCTATATTGGTGAAAGTTCTGTACTTCCTTCCCTTTCTGCCCCCAGCTGGACAAGTAAGTTAAATATTAATAACACAGACCTCATTTAAATATGGTATTATAAACTTGTTTACTTTGTAGAAACACTACCAATCCTAAAAATAAAATCTATCAAAATTGCTCCAATCTACCAAGAAAAATTGTAACTGTAGAGACTCCTGATGCCAAAGGAAAGGATGAAAAAAATGTAATAGAAGGGAATGTCTCTTTCTCTGTTTAAATAAACTTGTGAAGTCTCTTTAACTTTAGGACAATTAGTGGCTTAAAAATAAAGCATCTGTGAATCATGAACTATTATTTCTCTTGAAATACTTACATGTGTGTATATGTAAATCATACAAGAACTTTTGTTACGAACATGAGGGTTCTGTAATATGAACATCTTTAATTTTGATGTAGAAATTATCCTCAAGCATATACAGCCATAGTAATGAACAGTATTTGGGGATTTTGGATGCAATTTTAAGGTTCTTGCTCTGAGACATCTGCAAGACACTAACTTTTCTGACAGATGCTACTCAGCACTTTCTGAGAATTTCTAAAAAAAAGTATAATCATTCAAGTCTATTTTTGATGTTCCCCTAACAGCTGTCTTCCTAGTGAGCATAGCTGTCACTGAAAACTCTCGCTTGAGAAGAGACTGGGGGAAAAAAAAAAGATATCTACCAGGAACTACTGGACAGTTTTGGGGGCAGAATTGGCATGAACTCTCTGCTCTGCTTTCAGGGCTGGTTAATATCATCAATTTGCATCCACTATGCCTCCTGCCAAAATGAACAATGACAGAGCAAATGTCTTAACACAGGCCCTGAGGATCTGATCTTTGCAATCTAAGCCTAGTAAAAACACATTCTATCATCAACTACATTTGGATATTCCTAAAATATTGTAATTACCACCTATTTATAGAATCAACTATATGCATGTGAGGTTGGAAAAATATGCCACCCAATAAGTATTAACAAAATTATTATTTAATTGGCAACTGTCTATAAACATAAAAATATTACAACAAAATGCCTGTGAATGGTTTTCTTTACTGGTTGCTGAGCAAGCCATGGAATCATTACTATGAAAAGTACTGTTTTCTCATACTGAAAGCCAAAATTAACTGGTCTAATGGATTTTTACAATGTGGTGATGAGCAGCTGGCAATCACTTACCAATCTAGGCTTTACTAATTTCTGTTGATGAGTACTTCACATTCCCTTATCTATTTTTCTCTACCTACAATATTTTGAACTTAACTGGACCTTTCTTACACACTTATGAAAGTACTATTAACTTTCTGCCATTCCTGCATTATACCATTGTTGGGATATGTTAATTCCTTCGGGATTTTTTACTCTTTTTCTTTAAAACTCGTTGAAAGGAGCTCATGCTCTTAGACCATCTAAGGCTAGCTAATAATTCCTGTTACCCTTTTGAACCTCCACTGGAGTTTCAAACTAAGGTACTTTTTGCTGCTTGCTGCAGACACTGAACATTTGATTGTACTTTTATGTGAATCAGTAATACAATTAGAAAACATACAACTGCGACTGCCAAATTACTAATGCAATTCACATTTTATTATGGGCCACAGAACAGGATGTTTCTCTCTTACATCTTAGAGAATTCTAGAGTGAAAGTTCTAAAGGCTGTACCTATGTAATGTTTATCACTTTAAATAAAAATAAATAAAGGCAGGCTACATGGGACACAGAGTTTTACGCATGTGACAATCAACATATGCGTGAACTGTTGCTCCAGAACATTTAGGACATGTTCAAGCAAAACCAGCCAGTCCACTTAGAATCATAGAATCATTAAGGTTGGAAAAGACCTCAAGGATCATCAAGTCCAACCATCAACCCAACACCACCTAACTCACTAAACCATGTCCCTAAGCACCACATCTACACGTTTCTTGAACACCTCCAGGGATGGTGACTCCACCACTTCCCTGGCCAGCCTGGTCCAATGCCTGATCACTCTTTCAGTGAGGAAATTTTTTCTAATATCCAGCCTAAACCTCCCCTGGTGCAACTTGAGGCCATTTTCTCTTGTCTTATCACTTGTTACTTTAGAGAACAGGTCAGCACCCACCTCACTACACCCTCCTTTCAGGTAGTTGTAGAGAGTGATCAGCTCTCCTCTCAGCCTCCTCTTCTCTAGACTAAACAACCCCAGTTCCCTCAGCCGCTCCTCATAAGACCTGTGCTCTTAGATGGGCTTGGGATGAGGGGAAGTAAAACCAGACAGTTTGTCTGCAAATCAGCCATGCAGCAACTTCATATGTAATTAAACTTTTTCTTAATCTTACTGGGTAGTTTCATTGTCACCCTTGATGTGGCCAAAGGATCAGATCCATCTGTCATTGACAGTAAATGAAAAATTGGTGTTGGTCAGAAAGGTTCCTGGATACTCTTCTGATGTCCTCAGAAAAAAAACCAAAAAAAATTTATTCTACTATTAAATTTGCTACCAATTACATAACACATAAGGAAGCTCTCAGAGATCAACACATACATATTCATAGACTACAGCTGTTTGCTCTGTTTTGAAACTGAATTAGGAAAACTGTTGTTTTAAACAACAGCCCTACAATTATGTTAAAGGATTTACTGACTTTTGCTGAATATTAGATACCACATGGTATATGTAATAATGTCATAAAAGAGGCCTGGTCTAAAGCATATCAGTAGTTCTCTTCAAACAAATCTCAATTCCAACACTGTATTTATCCTATGACTTGAGCTTTATAAGTCTACTCCATATTCACAGATGTTTGTAACACAATAAAAATGGAGCAGAACATTTTAAAAAACCTCAGAGAGTAAAGGTATTCATCACAGACACAGGAGCTGTAATGTTGGCCAACTGAAACTTTGGTTTTAAATTGTTTTAATGTTTCTTAAACCAGAAAAAAAATAGAGAAATCAGGATGTTACTCACAGTGTTACATTTAAATCTGTGAGTAGTGGCTGAATAAACACCAACCTGACTTGCTGCTTGTCTCATTCAGACAACTACCAAGAACTAGAAGCTGCAGTATTTGCCAGCAATTTCCTGAAACCATATGGCATGACAAGCACATTGAAGCCTGCATGCACAGCTAACAGAAAATTAGACAAATAGCTTGAATGAAACACTTCAGTAAAGAGAGCAGGCTGCCTATAGCTGATGGTCGGAAGAATAATCTTTGAACTAAAGCTGCATCTGACATGAGCTGAGATGAGACTATGATCATTAATTTGTATTTTTGGCTGATAAAAAAAATCTGTTAAAACTTTCCTCTAGGTTTCAGAAAGAACTAGGAGGATGATTATCACCAGCTACACTTTAATGACAAAGGACAAACGTAGCTATATGAAATATCTCAGTGTTGACTGCTGTTGGCTGAAACATTAATAAACTGCACTCTAACCCCAACGGGTTATGCTTTACAGGCAGTTACTCACTATGCATATCTATGGAAGGCAGACTGTTCACTTGATGTTATTGCTTTCATTATGTTTGGCCCCATGTTCCGTCCCACTCGGTGGGTGAGGGCAAGGTTTCTTACAGATATTTGCATGGTAACAATGGAGACAATGGCAAGTGCCTCAAGAGGTTAAATTGAACAACAATTTTATTACAATAACGTGAAAGGTAGCAAGAGTACAAAAGATACATGACTTGGCAAAGAAAACTTACAACAATACCATCTCCTACTGAAAACACTAAAACTTATAATGATACGACAACTACTAACAATGTGCCAAAACCACTTGTCACTACTAAAACTTGCAATTGCTTACCCACGCATAAAACTAGCAATCACTTATCAGTACTAAAATGGGCAACCACTTATCACAATGAGGCTTCCCATGGAAGCTTGCTGAGCAAGCCCCAAATGGAGCTGGAATTACCTTTTAATACTAAAACTTGTAAAGATGTTACCCTTTTGTGCCAGAAAAGTCAATTAGAGGCAGAGGGACAGAGAAAAAGAGAAAGAAAAGGAAACTCAAAGAGAGAAGGGAAAATGAGGAAGAGAAAAAGACAAGGGAAGAGGATTCCAGGAAGATATCACCACCCTTGAATCCTGCAATGGTCTTTGCTTGAAGCCGGGAACCTCAGGTGGCAGGCGTACACTCCTCATGGGAAGAACCATCATTTAGACAATGTACAGTACATTTGAGAGACAAACCATTTCTTCATCAGGCCTTTGGCAGACAATCACCTTCCCTCCCTTGTCAGGGACTTTGACAGGCAATTGCAGTCTTTCGAAGCAAACTGCTACCTCCTTTACTCCCTTACACCCCGAGAATTCAAAACTATAAGCTGTATTTCAGAAATCATATAAACACATAAGAAGGATTTTAGTTTACTCTTTTAAACTCCTGCAGTTGCACCCACGTGTGATAGTCTTGCCATTTTTTCCCAAGTTAACACATTTTTTTGGATACTGCTGAAAACTGTGAGACACGGAGACATCTCATCTCCCCAGTTCCGCATTTTTAGGGATTATTTTGAAAGAACACAAGCCAGAAACACTGATCTTGCTTCTCCTATTGTGAAAGGAAGGAAAATATATTCAGTGTAAGAAAATTAAATGCTAGTTTTTCACCAGATGCAACAGAAGCAGACCTAAGGTCTGTGAAATATGTAAACCCTGAATAAGGTTTCTGCTGATGAATAAATGTGAATACCTTGGACTAACCTGCCTAAGCTGGTAGTTGGACTGGCACTTCTTGTTCAGAAGCAACATGTACAACACAAACCAAACTTTTCAGATTTCTCCTTGCCTGTCTAGAAAATCAGGCATCAAAGACATCAGATTTTGAAGCTGGTACTATCAAGAAAAGATTAAGAGGTCATGCTGCCTTGAATCAGTAGCCGTTTCCCGTGATGCCCATTGGGGTTACGCATCCCTGTGTGTAGGCGCATCTGAACACGGGGCTCAGGCGAGACACCAAGCCCAGCTCGTCCGGCCGGGCCCCTTTCTTCAGTCCTGGGTAACTGGAGCCGAGCGCAACCGCGGCTGCTTCCTGCCGTCCAGCTCTGCCCAGTAACGGCAGAAACGCACAGCCAGGCCCAAGACCTTGCGCGAACACGGTTGTACCATCCCGCTTTGACTTTGCATTGTCAGAAGAAAGAAACGCCTTTTCTCTTTCGGGCACCCTGCTGTCCTCCACAGGAACCACCTCTCCTCACACACCTCGCCCGCCAC
>NW_010146326.1:0-2815 GCF_000699245.1 Pterocles gutturalis
CCCGGCCTCCGCCCCGGGTGATAAGCCCCGGTAACATCCATTTCCCTTGGACGGGTTCTTCCTCCGCCCCTTCCAGCCTTGTGTGCGTGTCGGTGTATAGAAAAAGGGGGCTCGGAAAATGTTTCCTTGGCTGGCTTGCTTGCTTACAAAAAAAAAAGAGAAACGTGAGGGTTCCCCCTCTGATCGTCTGGAGCCAGTGCTGCGGTGTTTGAGGTGGCGGATAGCGTGCGTAGACATAGGCTAGTGAGCTATGCGACAAAACAAGGCTCAGGTGGTGTTTGCGTGTGTTAGGATACATGTGTGTGCAATCTGACTGGGAAGCTGACTTGTTTGTGTTCGGGGCTGGATTTTTGTGTGTGCTTCTTGTTTATGGGCTTTTGCATGTAAGTGACACATGGAGTGCTGGAGATGGGCGGTGTGTGTATCGGGTTATTACTGTTGTGTTGCTTGTTGGTTGACCGTATATTGATATTTTAATGAGGAAAGGTACAGGATTTCATCTGAAAAGCTGCCACTGAAGAAAGGGCTCTTGTCAAAGTTAAGAGGGAGGGGTTGAAAACTTCCTATTATGTAAAGGTAATTGATTAGCATTCAGTGCGCAGGGACTCTGAACTCGGTTTGTCTTGGGAACATGGAGAGTATTCTTAACCTTTTGTAGATGTATGTTTGGTTTTTAGTGTGTATATTTTTTGTATGTGTACTTTTGAGAGAGAACTTACCTATTAAAGAGGGTGTAGGGAGTTAACTATGTATTCATTAACATGTTTTTTTTTTCCCTCTTGAAGCTTGAGAGGCTTTAAAATATTTATAAACCATGACTGCACATGAAAATGTATATGCACTTAAGTAACGTTATTTCTGAAACCATTTTATGTGTGAAAAACAAATCAGATCTAGTTCAATAAGTAAGCTGTCTTTTTGGTTTGCTGAAGTGATTAATAAAATATTAGAATACTGCAAGCTAAATATGTAGGGTTTTTATGGAAATAAACATATTCTGCCATCTAATTTATGGCTGGCATGTCTTTCTTCCTCAGACCTGCATTGGAATGAAACGGCAGGCAGTATAGAGGGAGTACTGGCAGATGAAGAGAGTACATATCAACAGAATAAAAGCAGTAACAGTAGAAATAACAGCTACAGCAATGCAATCCAGAAAGAAATCACACTGCCTTCAAGACTAATCTATTACATCAACAGAGACTTTGAAACCCCTTACCATATTCTGGATACTAGGGCAAGGCACCAGCAGAAACACGACAAGGTAGGGTAAAAAGAGGCTCACCTGCAGAATTTTCAAAACAGTAATATGTGATGTGGAACTGTGTTTGAGTAATTTATTCTGTAGATCTTCAAGACTTAATGGTGGTCCTAACCACTATTTTTAGGAATTAAAGGAAGACATGTAATTAAACAAGAATGTAATTTCCCTTGTGTTAATTTAAAATAATTATTCTGAATTTCAGGATGGTTCAGAAGCTGAACTGTAGATAAAATTAATGGGAATTATGGAAAGTTTACCTGCCTGATCAGTGTAGATTCCAGTGTCTTTACTTATGGTATACTATTGTCAACAAAATGCTTCTTCCAAAATAGCTCTAGACTGCAGAAATGTCTGCATAGGGAGTTTTAGAATTGTGAACTTACAGCATGACTTACTTGTCTTTGAGTGTATCATGCACTGCCTAATAAATGCAGTATTGGTTTGCTGATGGTGTATGACCAGCGAAGACCACTGTAAAGTGTTACCAGTTTTTGTCAAATAGTACCTGCAATTTTCATTTTTAATTACAAGATCTAATATTTAATTTTGTATAGATGCAGATAGTATTTTTTTTTCTGAAATTACATGGGATTGAGCAAACTTTGTTTTGTGAAATAACTTGGTAAGGAAGTAAACCTATTCTAAACTATATCGCTTAGGAGGCACTGCTTAAAATGTTTCTATCCGATTTTATTTAATTTTTATTTAAAAAATTAATTTATTCCTGCAAGTTAAAAAGATAAAGTGAAGGTAAAGATAATTTGTATAGGAAGAGACTGCCATAGTAGAGAGGAGAAACAGCAAAGGAGGTTGGTGTATATGATATTACTGAAAGACTTAGCTGTAAGGGAGTTCCTACCTATTGAATTGCATTTCTTCTGAAATTTCCGAAAGTGAATTTATTATATATTATATATGCTTTTGTTGATATTATGTGCCATTTCAGATGTGGAATTAATATGGAGACACTGTATAAAAAAGATGAGACAGTTGTATAATTTTGGTGTTTTAATGGGAAGAAAGGTTGCTTCCTAGCTTGTTGACCTTGGATACCAGTATATGCTTTTGGATGTATCTAAATACACCAATATGTTATGGATGGTACAGAAAAACTGTTTGTTGGAAAAGGGATCTACTTAAGAGAATACTACATTCAGAACTAATATCCCTTTAAAGTGAGACCACTCTTAAATAAACTTAAGCACTAGGGACTTTCTGTTCCCCACTTTGGAGAAGGATGTGGGAAGAATGGGATTTGCAAGCGATTGCAGACCTGCCTTTGGGAATAGTGCTTCCTCCATGTTTCTACGTAAGTTTTTTCTTGGGAATCCACAGAGGAGAATGTCTGCCAATCTCTCTACACACCCAGCGTTCCTACAAGAACATTGCTGCCATCACCTATCCTTCCTATGCCCTACCTTATATCTACCTGTTGGAATAAGTCTCTTCAGAAATCAGTGCTGACAGAATTGGTATTGATTTCCTTTAGGTATGCTTGCTGCTGAGTATTGGGTAAAGTGGATCTCCTTTCTACTCGGTGTCCCTTTTAAG
>NW_010146326.1:2846-10461 GCF_000699245.1 Pterocles gutturalis
AATGCTAACGCTGCAGTTTTTCCCCCCACAAGGGTTCTTTAAGCTTGGGGCTTTAGGGAGAGTTAGGTTGACTTCATTCTTCTGGCATGAAACTTCCATTGCTTTGATCCATTTAACTGAAGGAAGGGGTTGATTATGTTCCTTATCTGGTTTTATTTTTGTGTGTCTTGCTTCTAGAGCACCATAGTCTTCCCCCCCCACCCCACTTGAATCTTGTGTCTTTCCTTGCATGAAGTAATTTCTTTGCCCTTCCATCTATTTTACCAATAATATAATAGCAACTATTTTGGTTATTTTGTTCTGTTTAATGTTCACTGTAATAATCTGTGTAGAGCAATGATTGGATGGGGGGGGAGTCTGCCTGGGATGTAAAAGGAAAACAACCCATAAGGAAAACAGAATGCAAGTGGGTTGTGAAAGATACATGAGTGGTTTTTTGGTTTGTTTGGGGTTTTTTTTGGGGGGAACCAATCTTTTCAAGTATTTGCTTTTACCCTTTCCCAGAATTAAAATAAGTGTTGTATTATAATGAATTCTGTATGAGAGATTTTGCTGTCTCACACATTGGTAATAAAAAGAAATAACCAAAATACCTTTGTAGTTAGTTAAAGAGAAAAATACATATTTAGGATTGATTTTTAGCATGTGAAAAAAGTAAAGGCAAATATGTTGACCTTATACATAAACAGTGAACAGCTGAGGAAGAAAAATACCCTCTTTTTTTCTTTTTTTTTTACTGTGCTTGGAGCCATATATCCTTTAACTTATATTTTCTTGTCAGCCTTAATGTACCATTTATAGGCATACGATGTGGGTATACTTCCTAACTACAGAAATTAGACCCCTTTCTGTGGAACTTCATTATAGAGGCCAGAAGAATATAAGCTCTATGGATAATTTGTGGGATTAGGCCTGAATGTCTCAGAAATGCTGAGTCACTATAAGGAGAGGGGAAGAGCAGAGGAAATTGTGTGCGCGTGGGAAGAAAGAGGTAAAGCTATAGAAATATAATTATGTTAAATGATTTTAAATATTTTAAAGTCTCTTCCTAAAAGCGTTGGTCTGCAACCTTCTTCATGAAATGTACATAGAAATGAAGGGCTACAGGAGAACATCGTGTACCAGATTCAAAACTTTGAAAAATAAATTGCTTCCTTAGCACTGATCCTCTTTACCCCCTTTCGAATCTGGTGAAATGCCATCATAATGAGAGGGTGTATGTGATCTGACTGTTGGTAGAACCTCTCTCATTCCTTCTTATTCTTCTAAGAATCTTTTTCTCAGAGTTGAAAAAAAAGGAATGTTCGCCATAGTTTTTGACTAGGTGAAGTGGTCTGTCTCCGAGGTGGATGAACTTATAGTGTATAATTTATTTTCTCTTTGTGCTCTGAAGAAAGCATATTTTAAATACTTGGTGCTTGAAGACTGAAATCTGTATACCTGTTTCCTCATAGTCAAATTAAGGCTAGCTGTCTTTGAGTTCTTCTGAAGTTATTTTTAGTGTGAAATGCTCAAAAATGACCATCTGTTTCTAAAAACATTGAAGAAGCTCACAAGAATCCTTAAACTTGATGAAGAGGTCTGAGTCATCTGTGTTCTGCTGCTCTGTGTTTTTAAACCTCTTCAGATCGAGGTAGTTTTGAATGAAATGGTAATCTCTTTATTGAGCCAGATGACTGCTTTGATTTGTTTTTGCAGACAGCATATGCAAGATCGTTAGGACCTAGTGGGAAGACTGCATGGGACACAGCTTGTCACAGAAGGCTAGGAGCAAGTCCTTATGATGGCCAGCAGAAGGAAAAATCTTGCAATGCAAGATGTGATCTCAGGATAATAGGATTTCCAGACTAGCACAGCTCAGAGTAACCTTAGCAGATTTTGAGTGGAAAGTAGCTTGAACTAGGTGCATGTAAAGGAAGACTATATCTTCTGGACAGTTTCTAACTGGTTTTAGATCACTGAATCATAAGTTCTCAGAAGATGTAAAGAAGCAATGTTTTCATGCATATTCTAAACTGTTAGTGTAATTTTGGGTAGGAGGGAGCTGTAACAAAACTGTTTTGCAGACCCTAATGACTGAAAAAAGTGTGGTTGTAGTTTTGACTGAAGACAGTTCCACACGCCCTCCCCCCAACCCAAAAAAAAGGAAAAGATTTCTTGGGGTGAAAACTCCAGGTGGTTCTGTTCATCTCAGCTGTTTGTCATTTAAATAAAGAAAATATTCCTGCCAGGCTGAATGCTATGTTTTCTGTTATATTGCCCTGCTTTAAAGGTTGAGATACAGTGCGCTCTCAGTCCTTTATGCCACTTTGGTATGTAGCATACAAAAATTAAGAGGGAAAGCATCCTTAAGATGAAAGGAGAACAACTGTACTGCAGCCATTGTAAAGGAGGTGATATTGAAGAAAAAGCAGGCCTGTTTTGTAAAAGATGAAATATCATGGTTAATAATCTCTCAAGAGGCAGCATCATGTGAGTTCTTACTAAAATCCAGATAAAAATCCTGTGCATTAATTATTGACTTCTTTCCCTTGCCTGTCTTAGACCAGGTCTTCACTTTTAATCCCCATGTAATGAAAACTGATCGAAATAATGAATGAATGTGTGGCATATGTGTCTGAGTTTAAAACTGTTGAAGAATCTCTCTAGTACTTCAGCTGGCTTTGCATTTTTTTCAGAATTTTCTGTGGTGCAGCTTCAATTTACTTGCAAATGGATGATTTTGTGTAATTTTTTTTATATTTCTGGATCCTCTCATGAGCTTCAAGAGATAACATTTAGGAACTGAAACCTTTTATAGGTTAGGTAGTGTAACCCTTTCATTTGTTAGGCCACCTTCTGAAATTAAAAAAAAAAAGTTTATAGATTGCCTAGCATTTTTGGGAAGCTGGGTACTGCAGGAAAGTGGTCCCACATATAGATGCACTAGTTTGTAGAGTCTTATGAACAAACCCTCTAGATGGATATGGTTTTAGAGCACTACAGATGGGTGTCTAAATATTGTCATTTTGTGAGAGGATGGTGGGTTCTGTCCCCTGGGGTCAAAAGAGCAACAGCAGGATTGCTGTCAGAGGTAGGCCTGGGCCTTTGTTCACATGCTGACAACCATTTGTTCAAAGAACAGTCTCCAAGGCTTGAGATTCAAAGAGTGTCAAAGTAACCTCTCTATTGTTAATCATTAAAGACCAGAAACAAAGAATCAAGAGGAACTTCTGAAATCCTGTATGTTTTAAGCATGAGTTTTTACCTGCTGCTGTGACATTTATGTATGCTGTTTCAGTATGAAATGCTTTATTTCCTATGAATGGTGGAAGGTTATATTGGCATATGTGCCATATAGTAGATGTTTTCCGAACACTAAAGAAGGATAGCTTGTGTACAAAGTCTGAGGATAGGCAAACAGGCTGAAAGAAGAGTAAGGAACTAATATATAGTAAATCACTTTGATTTGTGACAAAACTTGTACTATTACCAGAAGGAAGGTCTAGATCAAAAAATATTTTAATGGTGTAAAATCCATCTAAATCTGACATAGGTTTCTAATTCTAAAATGAGTGTGATGCTTGCTCAGCTACTGAAAGGAGAGAGGCAGCTTTTGGCTATTATTTTAGTCAGCAAAACTATATGCAGAAATAGATTTCTAAAAGCAATGAGCTTGTCATTTGGAGATTGTATCTGTATGAGTACAGCAAAAGACCCATAGGTACTGTCAGTCTGTTAAATAATGCTGTTACTTTTGTTTAAAGACTTGTGACAGAACTTAGTATCTTTTAAAGGATAGTACGTAGCATTTGGCATAGTTTTTCTGTGAAGAAGGTAAAACCAATATTGTACTTTACTTTTTGTGGTGATGGTTGTAAAATTCCTGAAAGTGTTGAAAAAGTGAATTATGGACAAATTATGCCCAAGCACAGTAATGAAAACAATGAAAGTGTTCAAGTTGTGACATGGATTGGCAGAACTGAGATTCCAGTTACAGCCTTTTAGTCCCTTTTTATCCTGAAATTTACAGTAAGCCAATGACTGATTTGAAAGAAACTGGAATTCTTTATGTATATGGATTCTTAGCTTTGGGAAAAAACCTGAGCGCTACTGCTTTGCATGGGCAGCTACAGCACTCTTAGAATGCCTCTAGTATGAAAAATCTCTTATTACAGTGACTACGCTAATAATCTGAGTTTCCAGAACAGTAAAAAAAGGGGGGTGTGTGTTTGTGTGGCCTGACCCTGCCAAAATTTGGGTTTAGTGGCAGGAAAAATTTTAAAAACTCAAACACCTCCTTCAACCGGCTCTTCTACATATCATCAGTAAGTCTTTGCTGCAGAAAAACTTTAGGTAGTTTTTGCAGCTTTGCTGTTGGGCTAGCTTAGGACTGTCAAAGCAGGAACCTCAGCAGAGGCTTTTAAATGGTAAACACGTACAAAGGAACTTGGTCTCCTGTTCATGTAAGTAAAGAATACTCATGCAGTTGTGAACATATGCATGTATGCAGGTGGTGCAAGAGGGTGACATTTAATATTTTTCCTGTAAAAAGACATGGTAAGATATCTAGTCCGTATATATTCCTCAAAATGTATGCTAATCTATATTATATTCTTGTATTTCTATGCCAGTCAGAAGAACACCATTTTTCAGATTATAGTTTAGCCTTTGTATTACACAGTAGGTGATAAGAGAATACTGTGAAATGATAAACTGTGTAACAGAGTTTCACAAAGTTTTCTGAAATACTTCCTCCCATCATGGTGGTGCATCATGATTGTAACAGCTGAAACACCTAACTTGTTTCAGGAAAAATGTCAGTTTCAGCATTAAATACTTCAGTCTCATTACCTTCACCTGATTTCTGGTTTATGGCCCCCTCACCCACCATCACTTAAGCAGTAACCATCCCTGGCAGTTGCATCCAGCTACTTTGTGGAGATGGATGGCAACACAGTAGCCAAGGGCTGTGTGGCACAGTGACCCAGGCATTTTCCTGGTTTGCTAATATGACTATAAGTCAATCATCTTACACCATAGTGAACAGACCAGAGCCCTTTGAGCTCTCCTGCACAGCAGCAGGCTGCGTGCCAGGATCTCCACTTGAGTAGGGACACCTCTCAAGGTTGAGAGAATCCTTATTGCATCAGATACTTGGTAAGTGAATTGGGAATAAGCATCGTGAAACTCTGTAATCTTAACTGATATAAAGGGCTGATTGCACAAATATAATTCTTTAGACATAAGCCGTTGACTGAGTCTGGATCCAGCCACACTTAGACTCCTCTGAGAAGGAGTTTAGAATGCAAGGGGGTCCTCTCTGAACCTCATGACTTGATGGGAGGGATCTTAACTAAGTGATATAAAGGACTGATTGCACAAATATAATTATTTAGACATAAGCCGTTGACTAAGTCTGGATCCAGCCACACTTAAGACTCCTCTGAGAAGGAGTTTAGAATGCAAGGGGGTCCTCTCTGAACCTCATGACTTGATGGGAGGGTCTCCCTAGCAGTTTTGTCTGATCCTGTCCTTTATGCAGTAAATAATCAAGCATACCTTATCATCAAATCTTGTTAAACCACTGTTGCATTTACCATTAAACTTTACTGATATAAAACAGTGAGTTAAAGTATATTGCTGCCTTTCTCTTGTGAGTGAAGTGCGTTTCTCTCTTTGTGACACTTTCATGGGTGGTTAAACTGGCTTAACAAAATCTGTATTTTGCTGCAGCAGTGGTGTATCACATTCACTTGAATTCAAAACAGTGTTTTTGCTAAACTGCAGGGATTTAAGATCCAACGTTCTTTTTGTAACCAATGGTTTGAGCTGAGTTTGGTAGAGAACACACCCTACTGCAGGGTAGCAAATCAGTGTCAGCTGCTTTAACGCAATGGCTTATGTGTACAGGCTACATCTGTTAAGTGAGGCACAGTAATAGATAGCAGGTGGTGTTTTTATATACAGAAGTAATTATTTTCAGAAATAGCAATGATATCTAATCTTACAAGATTAACTATTTTCTTATGTTGTAGACCAAGAATACAAGTTACTTTAAATAATTTTAAATAGCATCAAGATCAAGAATATGTTGTTGATGGCTTAGAAACTTAAAGGATGATAGACGTGGTATCATTGAACTGGACAAAACCAAAGCTATAGCAAATCAGACTAGACGTCCATCTAGCTGTCCCTGAGAGCAATTGGTAGCAGATGCCTCGGGAGGGATGTAGGAGCATAATGGGGAGCTACTTCCTAGACTGGTCTGCGAGACTCCAGCAATTTGTGGCTTGGGGTCTTCTGGAAACCAGACCTTGTCTTTTGGATTTAATAGCCCTTGGTGGGAGTTCCTGATCTTGAGATTATCCAGTTTTTTTTAATACACATACATTTTTGGTATATGTGAAGTCTTGTGCTGAAGTTTTAGGATTTTGCATGTTTCAAAAGCTGAAGATATTTACCAGTAGGCCATGATTGCTTTTGAAATGTGGTTTATTATTTGAGGTGGTATGTCATCCTCCATACTTTTTCTTAATCAGTTAAGTAGCTTGAATCTTCTTGAAAGGAAAGATACTCAAGAGTTTGGCTTATTTAGTTGGTTTGGAATTGGCAGTCAGAACAACAGTAGGGACAAAACGAAGTTGTAAACAAAATACTTGGGTCTCCTGCAAGTGATTATTTAGTCTTGATGCTGCTCTTGTTCTAAAAAGTGTTTCAAATAATGTATCTTTTAAATAATATGTAGTCTGTTATGAGAAGCAAAAGAAATGCTGCAATTGTATCAAACTGAAAAAAGTATATTTTTATTTCTAAACTAACCCTGGAAAAAGTATATGGTCATTTTTGATGTTTCTTTTTTTGTTCAACTTGGCTAAGTATTGTGTTTGGCATCACTGGTAGTTAGTATTGCTTCTAAAACAACTTGTAAACTTAGTTAATGATATACTACACCGAGTCAATCCTGACTGGGCAGTCACTTTTTGCCATGTTACTGTGTTTCAGGATCGTTACATCATAGATCTGTAAATTATTATCTTAAAGGAAAGACTCAGTCTTCATGGTTTGTATGATAAAATGCAATATGCTCAAAATTACCATATTTATCCTCGAGCAGGAGATATTCTGAAAAACTTCCAAACTGAGACAGAGAGATACGTATGTATCTCAAAACCTAATAAAAACTAGGTACTCTAAGAAAATCTGTAGTTCTCATTTCTTATGTTTCAGAAGGATCTTAATGGAATAGTACATGCTCTTTTAAACTTTCCAGATAGTTAATATTGAAGTCATTTGTGGCATATATATGAAGACACATAATTTTGGGTAAATGCTACACGTGAAGGAGACTCAAAGCAGTAGCTCCTGTAAATCTAAGGGGAATCTTTACCGGAAAGAAGTAATTGCAACCCTTTTTATGCAACAAATTTTGTGCCTTTTTGAAAAATTACATTAATACATACATGTGCATGTTGAAAACAATGGGTTTTTGTCACGCACAGATGCTTAGAAAGCTCCACGTGGCACTTGTTCTTTGGTTTCACTGTGGAAAAAAGTGGAGTAGGGGCTGAAAAGCCTCATACTAGGCATGCATCTAAACTGAGATTCTATGCTTTTAAAATATTTTTTATATATA